>NW_020954552.1:21023924-21032730 GCF_900497805.2 Vombatus ursinus | reverse complement strand
TAGATAGATAGATAGATAGATAGATAGATAGATAGATAGATAGATGGCTATCTGGATAGATAAATAGATGGATGGTTGGCTAGATGGATAGATAGTCCCTAAGATTTCCGATAGCTACAAATAAACTCAAACATGGCATATCTTGTGAATGGGACTAGAAGTCACTCTGACTACTTGTCAGTGGGTACCTGCCCCCCAAAGATGTACCTCACTATTTCCTGGAGAAAAGACTGCAGGGAGACTGCTCTGCCGACTGTGCTTCCAGTGACACAGGAGACTCTGCTGGATCCTGACCTTCTCCCTTTCCCTCTCCACCATCCTTTGGCCTTCTCTCAGCCTGTCCAGGTTTTGCTGATACTCTTGGAGCTGATGGTCCAGTTCCCCCCGACTCCGGCTGAGCAACTCCTCCTGACTTTGACATTCCTTCTCACGCTCCTGCAGCCATTTTTCCTTTGCCTCCTGCTCCCGCTGCCTCTGGTCACATTTGCGGTACCAGCGCTGCTGCTCCTGCTGGAACTGATGCTGTAGCTTGTGGATGTTGGCTAGCTCCTCCCGCTGTTTTTCCAAGTGGCGGGACTTTTCTTGTTCCTGGAGCAGCCCACCCCGGAGAGACAGACCATGGGGCATTCTCTCATGTTCCTGGAGAATTAGCTTGTGGAGTTCAATGTGACTATCTTGTATGGTCAGGGCAGCCTGATTCAGGGGAAGAGCAAAACCAAAAAGGGTCCCACATCATTAGAGATCTGGGTGCAGGCTACCCTCTCAGTATGAATCAATCAGCAAGTATTTATTAAGCACCTACTATGTGCCAGGCACTGTGATTAGGCCCCAGGGATACAAATATCCAAAAAAAATGAAATAATCCTTATTCTCAGGTTGCTAAAAAACACACAGAAACAGAATTCAGGGCCACTAATTTTCTACTGCCTCCTACTGTTCTGACTTTTCTTAATAAGATCACTTTATCTAAGACACAGTCTCCTCCTAGATCAAGCTTCTTAACCTTCTTGGTATCACAGACCCCTTTGGCAGTATGGTGAAGCCTATGGGCCACTTCTTAGAATAATGTTTTCAAATGTATAAAATACATAGGATCACAAAGAAAATTAATTATATTGAAATACAGTTATCCAAACATTTTTTTTTAAATCAAGCTCATAAACCCCAGGTTCAAAACTGCTATCTAGCCAATTTCTAAGATCCCTTTCAGTTCTATTTTATTAATCAATCAATCAACAGGCATTTATTAAGCCCAGAGAAGCAAGAGAATTTAATATTTCAAGCTGACTCTTCAATTTCTTTTCTAAAAGTCTGGTTGGGGATTTTTATTGAGGAACATTAGCGGGAAAGCATCCCATATGTCAGAAATGTATTTTGCTATTACTCCTTTGACCATATTTAAATAAATCTATCATGCAGGAATTGAGTACATGAAATTACCAGACTAAATGGTATAAACCTAGTTGTACTCTCCTCCTAAAACCCAAATGGAGTCTGTATTTAGCTCTATTGGCTCCATAAGGGAGCCCTTTGGAAATCAACGATAAATAATATCTTGCTAAACTACAAGGACTCTTCTGAGACTAGGAGTTAGGACTACTTCCCATGGCTATGTTAATGGTCTCAGCTACTAAGCTTGCTGCTCTTACTCAGCACCATAGCTTGGAAGGCCATGCATAAAACATTGAGTAGCAATTACTTAATTGATTGCTTACAGGAGGCTGGGATGATTAAGGACAAATAGACAACTTACAAATCCACAGGACATTACTAACTAGATTTAAAAATCATTTTGTGTTACAGTATCTGACTACGAAAAGTTTGGCAGCATCCCCCCCAAAAAAATTGCCAAGATTTTGAAGGATTTCACAGAACCAGAAAATCTCAGTGAATGCCCATGGCAGCATTTAATTTTAAAAGCTCCCATTTAAAAAGTGTGAAAGATTAGGGAAAGGATAAACCCAAAATGAATACATGCTGGGTCTATACATATATTTGTATCTGGATAAGACATTATTGTTCTCTTGGGGCAAAATTCACATTTTTCTCCACACCTCTTGGAACATTTTTTTTTAAAACTGTCCACATAGCAGATGCTAGGAATTTGGAGATTTGACCGAGAGAATCCCATGTGCAGGCAACTTTTTTTTTTCATTTTGAAAAAGCTGAAGAACTTTGGGTTATGTTTAAAACTAATACCACTCAACAGTTGCCTCTTATATAAGTAGTAAGTCATAATACAATAACTAGGAATGTTTGCACCTGGACTAAGAGGAAAGAAAGGTGCCTTAGGTAGGGAAGGAAAGAGACCTCAGGAAACCACTGTGTGAGAGGCAGAACAGGAGAGGCAGGGTGGGGAGAGAGAGAGAGAGGTGCTCATTCCTGGTACTCAACTGGTATCTTCCAATCCAATCCACCAAGCATTTACTAAGTGCCTACTAGGTGCCAGGCAATGTGGTTTAGGTCTTGGGACTACAAAGACAAAACAAAATAGTCCCTGTCTTCAAGAAGCTTAAATTCTATTGAAAATGCAACATGGCAATAAATAAATAGCATACGCATGATAATCTGAGGAAGGAATAAGCATTAATCACTAAGGGGGAGGAAGGTCAGGAAAGATGTCCAGACATGTCACATGAGGTGGCCTTGAGAAAGACTAGAGATTATTAGAGGCAGTGGGGAAGAGGAGCATTTTCCTACCATGGGGACAGCCTACAGAAAAGCACAGAGACAGGAGATGAAATGTTGAGTTCAGGGAACAGCAAGTTGGCCAATTTGGTCAGAACATAGAATAAGCAAAGGGGAGTTATGTGAAATAAGTTTGGAAAGGAGGGTTAGAGCCAGTTGAGAAGAGCTTTAAATGCCAAGCTGACAAATTTGTATTTTGTCAATGGAGATATTAGGGAGTCCCTGGAGTTTCTTGAAGGTTCTTGAAGTGACATGGTCAGACTTGTGCTTTAAGAAAATTATTTTGATATCTATATGAAGGATGAATTAGAGAGAAGAGATAAGGGAAAGGTGGAAACCTGGTGGGGAGGCTGTTGCAACAGTTGAGGCCAGTGGTATCAAACTCACCACTACATTGGTAATAGGGATCTTTGCTACTGGGTATCGACTTAGAATACCACAAATTAACATTATCTATGTTCTACTGAATTTTTATTTAATTTTTAAAATACTGTCCAATTACATTTTAACCTGGTTCTGGCAGTTTTCTGGTGTTTGACACCTCTGGGCTAGGAAACTCGTGATAGTATTTGAACCAGGGTCTTGACCATGTGAGTACAGAGAAAGATGTGGTTGTGAGAAATGTTGTACCAGTTTAAAAAAAAAAACTGAGTCAATGGAGGAAAAAGAAAGAGTCAAGGATGACTCTAAGATTAGAAGCCAGGGTGACTATAAGGCTAATGGTGTACTGAAGCATGGTTTTTCAATGGGGAAATCAATGCATTCTCCTTTGGACAAGTTGAGTTTGAGATGCCTAAGGAACATCTCGATGGAGATGAATGTCATAAAGTTAGTGCAGGCGGATTGGCACTATGAAGAAAGACTAGGGTTGGATAGATAGATTTGGAAGTCATCTTTAAAAAGATTCTGATAAATCCATGGGAGCTGATGAGATCAACTAGAAACAAGGAACCAGGAGGACAGAAGCTTGGAGGATGTACATCAAATGAAACTGAGAAAGAACCACTGGACAAGTCTGAAGAGAAGCAGCTGATAGAAATATCATTCATGGAAGCTAAGAGATAAGGAAGAAAGGGTGGGCAACAGGGTCAAGAGCTTCAAAGAAGTCAAGAAGGATGAGAACTTAGAAAAGGCTATCAAATTTTACAGTGAAGAGATCCTTGATAACATCAGAGACAACATTTTTAATTGAGTGGTGGAGTTGGAAGTCAAATTAGAGGGGATTAAGACATAAGTGGAAGAGGAAGGGGACACTAGGAGTAAGGAGGTTTTTCCCTAGGAATCTTGGTTTCTAAGAAGTATACAGGGTGAAAATACATAGGATTGCTTACTATCTCAGGCAGGGGGGAGGGGAGAGAGAGAGGGAGGGACAGAATTCGAAACTTAAAACTTTGACAAAAGTTTTAAAAAACTGTTTTAACATGTAATTGGGAGAAAATAAAATATTATAATGTTCTAAAGTGTCCCAAAAGTCTTAGTGCAGCCTTAAGCTATTAAAGCTTAAAAAGTTTTAATAGCTTAAAACCCTTTTTCTATATTGGCTATCCTAAACCAGGCACTTCATGCATGTAATCTAACTAGCAGGGAATTAGCAAGAATAATCAATTAGAAAGCTATCATCTATAGGGTGTCCCAAAAGTCTTAGAGCAGCTTTAAGTTATTAGGGACACCCTGTAAATGATAGCTTTCTAATTAATTATTCTTGCTAACTCCATGCTAGTTAGGTCATGCATGGAGTACATGGTTTTGAATAGCCAATATTAGGGGAATAGGGAAAAGGTCCAAGATCATTCTTCACCCACCCACTTCTTTTATGTCCACTATCCCCATTCCCATTTAGAAGTAGGCATCATCCTAGGCCTTCTTCTCCTCTCTCTTCATACTGATGTAGGGTAAATCTTGGACACAGGAAGGGGGCAAAAAGATAGGGAACTTCCTTCAAGATGCAAAGTTTGAAGTTTATGAGACGGGGAGCTTACCTAACAGCCTAACCCAATCGAGGCCAAGCAGACAAAGCCCAAGCCTGATTGGTCTTTCCACAGAGTGTGTGTACATGCATGTATGTGCACATGCATATGTGTGTGGGGGGGGGCATGCATGCGTGTGCATGCATGTGTTGAGAGAGGCATGACAGGGGCGGAAAGAAACAGATGGAGGAAAGGACACTGACCCTCCTGAGGTGAAAGGCAGTGGGACATTATGGTAAAAGCACTCTGTGCCCACAAGACACTCTCTCTGCTACTGCTTTGTAGACGGCTGGTGTCTGGGGTGTTGAACCAAGGTCCTAGAGTGCTTTAATCTTTAAAGGTTGGGCGCTATTTGCCTCTTTCCTAGCACAGGCTTGTGTGGGGGGTACCCACGAGTGTTAGTGCCGTGGGAAGTAGCAATGACTGGTCAATTTTCTCAATCCTGGGCAAAAGGCTTGTAGGGGATGATGGTCCAAGAGGAGTAATTTGGGAGTACTCCCTCTCCTCTTCCCCCAGTGCCCGAGTCTTTAATTCGGCACTATCTAAATTCAGTCCTGCACAGCTAGGTAGAGCCTTTGTGCTCAGGGTGCTGGGCCTGGAATAAGGAACACTCATCTTCCTGAGTTCAAATCTGGCCTCAGACACTTCCTAGCTGTGTGACTCTGGGCGAGTCATTTAACCCTGTTTGCCTTAGTTTCCTCATCTGCAAAATGAACTGGAGAAGCCTGTGGTGAACCACAGTATCTTTGCGAAGAAAACCCCAGATCAGGTCCCGAAAAGTCAGACACGACTGAAAAACAACAACAATATTAGCACGGCTTATAAATGGAATCTGCGGACTGGATTCTTGTTTGGGATGGAGCTCATATCACAGATTTTAGAAAGTTTCTGATCCTCTTCTCCTCTTCAACTTTTGCCCGGCTTCTCCTAGAGGTGATGAGCAGATTCCAAAATGGCAATGAAACAATTTATCTCATTGTCATCTATCTGATCCAATATTTTTTTCCTATGAAAACCTTCATTTTTGAATTCCTACTGATCTTTTAAAGACCAGCTCCAACACTACTTCCTCCATGAGGTCTAGCCTGATGTCCTTGTCCTTAATGAAGCTCCCCACCCCTGTTCTCCAGAGGAACTTTGTTTTGCAACTCCCTAATGCTCTCATTCCTGCAATGTCATGTACTATATTTATTATCTGTTGATGCTTTATCCTTCAGTAGACTGTAAGTTCTATGGGAACAGTAACAGTTCCCCTCATACTTAAGACAGATCTTGTGCAGCTTTGCTTCACTTAAATCCAAGTCAACATATCACCTGTGAGGTCATTGGTCCTCTTCAAAAAGGACAAACAACAATCCACACAGTAGGCAATTAATGTTTGCTAAGTGAATAAAAGCAGTAAGTGAAACCCAGCTGAAAAAGATGCCGTTATAGTATATATAATGTGACTTTCATATATGGAATGAGATCTCTGATTTCACTGGATTCTCCCAATGAAGAAACTTCTGTTACTAATGCAGACTGTCACCTTCTCTCTCTCTACATTATATATATATATATGCATATATATATACACATACATATATATACATATACATATACATACATACATACATATATATATATATATATATATATATAAATTTTATTGAGAGGTTAAATGCTTTGCCCAGGATTACACAGCCAGAATGTTCAGAGGCAGGACTAGAACTCAGGCCTTCCTATCCATCACACCACGTTGTCTCTCAATGAGAGGGACTCATTTAGAGCTCTGTCTTCAGACTGGAGCAAAAGTTTTGAGAGGCTACCTGGACACGCATGTTGTTCATATTTCCTCTATGTCATTTCTATTTGATATGCTATAAAAATTAGGTCAGGTGGCCTTAGCATACCCTCAGTCCACACTTTGATTTTGAATAGCTCGTCAACACTGAACAAAAGGGAGTGTGGACCCAGAGCACTGGTCCATCAAGCAATGCCTGACTCCATCAAGAACGAGCAAGAAGCAATATTTAATTATGTTCCTATAGGATCATCGCCTTCTTTGTCTTAAGCCAAGTTGATAATTAGATGAAAGAAGAAAATACAGAAGGGAAGAATGAGCAAACGACCTGGGCCTCTTCCTTGGTTTTGCCAAGGGCCAATCATCAAGCCTGACAAGTTTGTGTAGTCAAACGCCAACCTAAAAGTCCAAAGGCCAGATATGCAAAAGAATGTGAGTTTTCTAAAGACAGCATGAAGTAAGATGCTTCACTAACCTTACTAGGACTCCTTCCAAAGCATATTTAACAACATTTGAAAAGGGGCAAACTGCTTTATGGATTTAGAACACAAACCTAGGTAACTTCCATTTTTTAGATGAATTGTACCTTGCAGTTTGGGGGTTCTTTTCCTTTAGAAAAGCTCTAATTATTCAAGTCCAGGAATCATCAAATAAGGCAAATTACATGACGAGAAACATTCACAAGGTCAAAACTACCAAAGGGATCATTACCTGGAGGCTATACAAGAGACGAGTTAGATTCTGGATGGCTTGTATAATCTGAAATATAAGATCAATAGTGTCAAGTTTTTAAAAGTTTAATTTTAAATTTTAAAGTTCAATTTATCCAAGTAAAAGATGTAAATGATCTACTTGTGGTAGAGGAAGCTCACCTCTGCCTGTGATGAACCTGGAAAATCTATGTATTCACCCTACAATGAATAAAAATATAAGATTTGTTGTTGTAAAGATAAGTAACTACTACATCTTGGGAAAAGTACACTATTCAATTTTAAAAGAATCTCTAGCTCCCCCTTCCCCCCCTCAAAGAACAAAGATTTCATCTTTTTTCATGAAAATAATTTGGAAGTTATCTTACACACCAAAAAAATCATAGCAAACTCAATCACAATGTCAAAGGTTACCTGGTACAAAACCAAATGGAAATGCTTCTCTGAGGACCTAGACTGCAACTCTGACTTGGTATAACACTGGATTAATGCTGCCTTGTGGCCTCTAAGGCTAGGCTGACCTTGCAGGCCAGAATACCCTAAACTAAGGCCGAGTCTATGCAAAAGCAAGGTTAGGCAGGCATAAAAGAAGTGTCGAGGGGTCCTATTCCAACCCTGACTCTATTTCTGAGCTTTTGGGGCTCAAATAACTGATAGCAAAGGGAGAGTGAGAAGAGTGGCACTAGATGAGGGGTTACCCTGGGACAGTGATGCTTTACTGCTTACAGGCCTACATAGCTCCAGGACTTCCCAAGGTCTGGATGGAAACTTAATTCTCAAAAGCCCTGTGAAATGTGGCCAAGAGGACAAGGAGAAGGCTATAGATCAGGGTTCCTTTGAGCCCAAGCTTCTAACACTACAATGTCATCTCTGAGATCTCAAGTAACTTTGAGATGACTCTAGAGCAGAGGTAATTAACCTGTAATCTGTGGACACCCTGATGAGTCTCTGGAGAGATTTCAAGGAGTCTGTGCAGTTGGATGGGGGAAGAATACATATTTAATTTACTAACTTCTACCCTAAATTTAGCATTTCCTTATTTTGAGAAGTGGTCGGTCCATAAGCTTCACCAGACTGACAAAGGTGTCCATGGTACAAAACTGGTTAAGAACCCCTGTTCTAGAGGCTGTTAGATGTGTTAGATGTCTACAGAGGGTGACTATCTGAGCATCTCTTAAATTCAGTCCATGATGACAGGCAAACCTTCAGACTATCCATTAGACTGAGAACTTTTGGAGAGCAAAGACAGTCATTTATTTTTCTTTGTATCCCCAGCACTTAGCACAGTGTCTAGCTTGGAGTAGGCACTTAATAAATGTTTACTGACTGACTGACCTCGCATGTGCCCAATGACTTAACAACAGAGAGGTTGGCTACATTTAAGAAAGAGACCATTAATGATGTTTTCCTCCTCTTCCTTTTCATTACAGTTTCTACCTGCCTCAGAACCACTTCACTACTGTTGTCTTGTCTGCTAGAAGGAAAACAAGGAGAATGACAGGTGATGATGATCTGCTTGGCTATTTAACTACTTGCCAGCAACTGAAAAGATCTCCATTTTGGAGGTTTAAACTGGTGTCTGCAAAAAACTGCTGGGTTATTTCTCAGCTCTGTGTGTGTGTGTGTGTGTGTGTGTGTGTGTGTGTGTGTGTGTGTGT
>NW_020954552.1:20828820-21023914 GCF_900497805.2 Vombatus ursinus | reverse complement strand
GTGTGTGTGTGTGTGTGTGTGTGTGTGTGTGTGTGTGTGTGTGTGTGGTCTACTCATTTTTTTCAATTTCATTTTCTTTTTATTCTGAACTTAAGCATCAAGTAAAATGAACATTTCCATACACAATGTGGAACAGGAGAGAAGACTGTATATGAGAGAGGGACAAAGGAGGGGGGAGAGAGAGAGATAGAGAAAGAGAAGAAAAAAGGAAAGGAGGGAGGAAAGGAAGGAAGGAAGGAAGGAAAGAAGGAAGGAAGGAAGAGAGCTTATTTCTGAACTCCACGTATATGGGGCAAATTATATGTGTATATACACACACATACATATACACATACATATACACATACATGGAGAAAGAGAAAGAAGTTATTTCTGAACTATACATTCATTTATATCATATATGCAAACATACATATAGAGAGCAAAAGAGAAAAATAGATTATTTCTGAAATATATATGTGAAAACTATGTATGTTTATGTATACACATGTATAGTTTTTCTTATTCCATTTTCTTTCCCTCCTCCATCATTACAAGAATTAAATCAAAAATTGGTTTACTGTATCAATTGGTTTTAATTAGACCTATAGATACCTGAGGCATGAGAAACAGAAAGGGATGTGTTATTTCTAGATAATTACCACTGGCTTCCCATGAGCTTTGAATGAGTCAGGCAAAACATTATTCCTTAGATAAAGAATTCTTCACCCTGGAGACTTCTCTTTAATGGGGTTCGTCAGCCACCTTGTGGTAAATCTGGAGAGCTACAAGACTGATGGTGACCAAGAGCCAAAATGCATTCCATTCTCTATTTCAATTTCAGATTTAATTTTTTCAAAGCTTTGTAGAAATGCCAAAAAGCCACACATAGCTAACTAAAACAGTAAATTCCAAAGCAGAATATTCATGGTATTTCAAAGGCTAGATGACAAGTGACCCCTCTTTATGCCTCATTTCACTTATGCTAAGTAACAAGCTTCCCAAAATATTGCTCTGGGGGCAAAACTTCTGAAGGCTAGTTGACTCTCTGAGTAATGTGCAAACTTGATCCAACCTTCCTATCCATCTGTAAGTAAAGGGGAGAAGAGAAGGCAGAAACCAGTTCTCCATTATAGAGAAAAACACTGCAGACCTATTGAGCTCCTGAAACACAAAAGCACTCAAAACTAAGAAGTTCTCACTGCAAAAGGTAAATTTTAAGAAATAGGTGATGTTAGGAATCTTAAAAATCAGAACCAGTAGGTGGAAAATTTTATTCTTTTCATGGAAACACATATATATGGGGATATGTGGTCTAGGTAATGTATCCATATGCATCAGATATGAATACATGTTAATAAGTATATTCTTGATTTAGGTAAGGTAAAAATTCTAGAGACTGAGCCAGGTTATGCTGTAGTAGGAAAAAAAACCACTAGACTCAGGATCAGAAGACCTGGGTTCATATCCTGTTTGTGCTACTTACTGCCTGTATGACCTTGGATAAGTCACGTTATGTCTCTGGATTTCAGTTTCCTCAAAAGAAAGATGGGGTAGAGAGAGAGGGTTGTATTAAAATCTAGTCCTTAACTTTTTATCTTTTTGGCATTATGGATCTTTTTGGTGGCCTGGGGAAACCTGTGGACTTCTTTTCAGAATAATATCTTTGAATAGTTTAAGAAAATGCTAAATTTCAGTTAGAGGTTAGTGAAAATAAAAAATATATAGATATAGATATTTTCCCAACCAAGTTCAGAAACATCCTGAAATCTATCCATATAACCCTTAGGGTCCACAGAGTCCCTGGACTAGATTTTCTCCCAGGTTTCCTCATATCTAAATTGTGTGATAGAAAAAACACTGAATTCAGAGACCCCTGCCCCATTACCTCAATCCATTTAAAGACAATCAGAAGTGTCATATGTGGAAGAAATAGCAGTTAGTTAAAAAGGTATGCTCATCTGCCAGTTTTTAGAATTATTCAAAGAGAGATGCAAAACTTGCTACTACGTAGAGAACAGTATCAGTTACAAAGATTCCAGCCTAAGACAAAAGCAGATAGTATGGACAACAGTAGGAAGAACATGGGGTCTGAGCAGCTGGAACCAGAGTCAGGGAACCTAAAAGGAAAGAACAGGCAAGAAGGAAAAAGGGAACAAAACAAAGACAAAGAGGGCATTGAATGGGAAACAAGAAAAAGAATGAAGAGAAGGTACACACACACACACACACACAAAGTGATTAATCAGATTCTTAATCTTTTTAATTATTTTTTTTAATCTGCTGCTTTGTTGATACCTACATGATATGGCGATTCATATGGATGCTCAAATTAATGGGGGGTGGGGGAGAAAAAGACAAATTAATTCAGAAAAATACAAATATAAATACTCCTGCTATCATTTCTCTTGTCATTTATAGCCCAGGAAATTCAATTTCAGCTGACTTTTAGTTTATAAAATAATGAATGCATTATTTTACTAATAGATCATTAACTATACCTTCTCCCCTGCATCAGGGCTTGCCATGTTATTTACAATACCACGGATATAGGATTCCAAATCACAAGATTTTCTTCTTTCTTCTCCTTCGGTAACTTGTGCTGAAAGCACACCATTTAAGACAGAAAAAGAAAGAGCTTATCAAACTCATGAAAATATGCTAGCTTAAATTATGAACAGATGTTAAATTTTTTTAAACCATAGCACCAAAGAATATTTATTGAAGGCCCCAATGTATAAAGTACTAAAATAGAATATGGCCCCTCCCAAAAAAAAATACAATCCCTGCCCTCATGGAGCTTACATACTAATAGAAAAGACAATGGTAAAAATCATTGAAAGAAGCAATTGGTGTTGCAGTGGATAGAAGGTTAGCTTTGGAGTCAAGAAGACGGAATTCAAATGCAGCCTCAGATACTTACAAGCTGTATGACTCTAGGCAAGTCACTTAACCACTGTCTGCCTCAGTTTCCTCATCTGTAAAATTGGGATAATAATAGCACCTACTCTCCAGGGATGTAGTGAGGATAAAATGAGATAGTATTTGTAAAGCATTTTGCAAACCTTAAAGCACTACTATATATATATATATATATATACATACATATATATGTGTGTGTGTGTGTGTGTGTGTGTCTGTATGTATATATACATGTGTGTGTGTATATATATATATATATACACACACATACAAACATATATATATATGATCATCACTTTTGATGCCTCTTTTTTCTTTCTTTAAGTAGTATAATGTGTTGGTTATGGGAAATACAGATTGGCTTTTACAACTCACTTCCACTTAATCAGGAAAGGTCTTGCCAAGAATTTAATACGGGTTCTATAGGACAGAAGCAATATAACCAGAAGCCCATAGAGGAAGAGGAGTGAGTCATAGGTTTCACAACAGACAAAAGAGGCAGTGACAAGGCTCTCTTATGGGATGAGGGGAATAAGCAAGGCAACACGCAATGACCAACAAACCAAAGCATACAAGTAAAGGCCTTAGAAGCTAAGAATGAGGTATTTTCATAAGTCATAAAGATGAGTATCTATTGCCTCCTAATGCATTATGCAAGGATAAAAATCTCTATCCCCCCAATACTTTTCATTCATTTCAAAACCATTATTTTTTCGTTTTTCTTATGCTACAAACTAATATACTGAATAGTCTTTTAAATTAAAAAATAAAGAGTATCAAATTAGCAGTCCCACAAGTGTGGAATATTGCACATATTTTCAGAATTTTTTGATGTTTTGATCAGTTTTTCTGATTTTTTTATCTTCCTTTTTTTTTCTTTAAAAATTATTATTTGTTTTAACAAATAGCTCTCTGGGAGGAGGAGGGATACTGAAAGAAATTTTGTTCATGTAAAAATAAGAGATATCAATAAAATTTATTTTTAAAATAGCACCTGAGAAAAATCTGAAATAATTTCACACATATTTATTTAATTTTAACCATTAAGATTCCCTTACAAGATTTTAAATTTATTTACCAATGCTGTACTACAGAACTAAAACTTTATCCATTTTGTATTTAAATAGCACTCTTTAGCTCTGAGAGTTTTCATGTGTTATTTTATTTGCTTCTTTCTTTTCCTTTTCTTTTTCTTTCTTTTCCTCCCCTCCTTCCTCTCCCTCTGTCCACATAGGAAATCATACCCTCACCTGCAGGTGCTCTGTCCAAAGGAATGTAAATTTTGATCCCTGAAACCTCACAAGATATCTTGGGGTTTATGGGCTACATTTCTTTCTTAAGAACCAAGCCTTAAAAACCAAAATCACTCAGGTTCTCCTAGATTGGCCAACCATGGCTGAGAGTAAATATAAATAGCAATTGTTTCTGTTTTAGCTAGAAACCCTGAGGGTAATAGAGAATAGATAAAAGAGGCCATTCTTTGCCTCCTTTCTTACCTAGGCTTAATCACTGAATAGGCTCTGCCTCAGTCAAACTGAGACCTATTAAAGACCTTAGCTTAAAAAGGCCAAGGTTTCCCACTGCATCCAGGGCCATTTCCAGTCATCTTGATCTCTATCTGGCCACTGGATCCAGATGGCTCTGGAGGAGAAAGTGAAGCTGGTGACTTCACACAGCACTCCCTCACTTAAATCCAATTCATTTGCAACTCATGGCAGCACATTCCTGAGGTCATGGGCCTCTTCAAGAATGAGGGACAAACAACAACAACCCAATTAGGGTTCTGATAAAACCTGTGTATATATTGTGACTTTTTTTTAAAGAAATCACATGCATGAACATGTATGTATATGAACAAAGGATCTATGATTACATCAGCCAAGAGCATACCCAATATGGGAACTCCCTCCACCCTAGGCAAAATTAAGCTGCCTTTTACTTGGTAGATAAGTCACAGGGAGTTATCTGAGGCACATAGATGTTAAATAACTTACCTACGATTGTAGCTAGTGAGTGTCAGGGGCCTTATTTGAACCTAGTTCTTCCTGACTCTAAATCTAGCAATCTCTTCAGTACTCCATGCTCTCCGCGTCCTGCCCCCCACACACTCATTTTCTCTCTTCCCCTCTTCCCTTTCATTTGGGTGGATTTTTCTATAGGGTCGTTTTATTCCTGTGTGGGGAAATATGTTTAAGAGCTTAAAGAAATCTGTGATTTCATCAGTTTAGATGTTCCGTCTAATAACTGAGAGAGCAATCCACCTATGCCTTCCCACCACGTCTTATCCATGTCCTGCCACAGGGGAACATACTCATTGAAATGTGTTTATTTCACTAGCTATATACAGTAGAGATCTTCAGCATTACAGTGGCAAGAACTCTGGGGCCCCACACACTCTTCCATGATGTGGAAAGAGCCCTTTCATATACATATACATATGTATATGTGTGTGTGCGCGCGCGCGTGTATATATATGTATGTGTGTATGTATGTATATACATATACACGTGTGTGTATATGTATACACATATACGTGTGTGCATGTAATATATATGTATGCACGTATACATATACATGTATGTATGTAATGTATGTGTGTATATATCTATGTAAAATTTTATATATATATAATTTCTTTTCAGTGGAATGGGCTAAAAGATCTAAGTTAACGGAGGAGAACTGTTCACCCCCTTATAGATTTCACTTCATTCAAAAGAGGATTCCACTGTTAGATACTTTACCTAACACTCAATAAAATGTACTAAATGAAGTGCTAAAGAATCAGTCATTTTCCTCTCCTGAGAGGAATGATGACAGTAACACTTAGAAAAACAAAACGACACAAAAGGACAAAAAAAAACCATCCAAAGGAGGTTGAGTCAAATGAAGGCAGAAGAAAGAAACAGAGAAACAAAATTTTCCCTCATTACAGGAGGTATATTCAGTCTCAGCCTAGTGAAGGGGTTTTCCAGCAAAGTATATTCCCAAGAAACCAAGGTCCTCATGCCAGTAATTCTGGATCAGACTTTGGAAATCTAACTTAGTGTGAAATCCTGGATATCTTGGGCCTGACCTTGAGTAGATTAAACCCTAGGGCAGTTTCAGAACTGACCCAAGCACAGTCAAGTATCTTCTAGGTTCAAGAAGACTTTAAGCTTTGCTGAACTTCCAGAAGACTCACCTTGGGCAGGAGTGGATCAAACATCTCTGGCCCTGCTCACCACCATCCCTTCTGGGACCAGCACAATGCAAACCAGCCTCCCCAGATGTACTGACCGAAACCCCCAATTAGGCATGGAGAGCACAGTGAATGGACATCATTCCCCTCATCATCCCCCTGCTCTGTATTCACCTTGATGACACAATATTGGAAAAAGCTCAATACTGAGGGATCCAGACAGTGGCAACAGGTGAAAGGGAGTACATTAGGAATTTTCCTAATCCCTGTGATGAGTCTAGGTGAGGGAAGCAAGGAGACTTGGAACCACCTCAATCATGGAGAGGAAGGAAGAAGTGGTCATGTGTTCTCTGCAGCTGCAGGGATGGAAAAGAGGTCCTCTTCCAGTACTCCCTTGGGTGGAAAGGGAAGAAGCAGATGCCTACATATATTTTTAGATAGTACTTCCTCAATCACAAAAAAAAAGTGATTCTTCTTTAAAAAGGAAATCACCCTGTGCAGCTCAATCTGGGATTTGTAGAAATGGGAAACATGTGTACACATTCTGGAAATAGAAACTGAAAATTAGACAAAGCAGGACCTGAGAAGAAAAATTTATTATATTGTACAGAGAGTCTGTAATATTAAAAAAAATACTCTCCTGCTTCTATTTATCTTAATTAAAAGGGCACTGAATTTTTAAAGAAATGCTAAGGCTGCAATTTTTTCCTCAAAACTTTGACTACTTACAAAGGGATTAGTCATTGTGCATTTATGACCATTTCAAGGAGGCTTATGTCATCCATCCATGGCCACGATGACATGCTATGCAGTTCCACCTCAGGAACCTTTACAGAAGATGCCAATCAGCACAATACCCAGATTTTTAATGGTGTTGATAAGTAAGAGAGTCATGAGGTCTTGAAAGTTCACCTAAACCATTTTTCACCCCAATACTCCTACATTTGAAAGAAATTAGAATACACCCTTAACTAACTGGCTCTGAGATGAGCTCTGGTGTTCCCTATTCAGGGAAAATTCTTTTGACATCCTTATCTCCCCCATCTGCTTGGTATATATGTGTTTGGAGGAAAAGGGAGCATGCCTCATTTTTAACGGGCTGAGCCATCATCTCAGTGGGTACAGGAGGCCAGAGTCAAGGGTTGGATTCCTTTCAATTTCTATTTTGCCCTCTGGTTCTAAAATATCAGGGCAGTTTTTCTTGATAATTTCTTGAAAGATGACGTCTAGGCTCTTTTTTTTATCATGGCTTTCAGATAGTCCAATAATTTTTAAATTCTCTCTCCTGGATCTATTTTCCAGGTCAGTTGTTTTTCCAATGAGATATTTCACATTATTTTCTAATTTTTCATTCTTTTGGATTTGTTTTACAGTGTCTTGATTTTTCATAAAGTCACTAGCTTCCAATTGCTCTATTCTAATTTTTAAGGAAGTATTTTCTTCAGTAAGCTTTTGGACTTCCTTTTCCATTTGGCCAATTTTGCTCTTTAGGGCATTCTTTTCTTCATTGGCTTTTTGGACCTCTTTTGCCATTTGGGTTAGGCTATTTTTTAAGGTGTTATTTTCTTTAGTATTTTTTTGGGTATCCTTTAGCAAGCTGTTAACTTGCTTTTCATGATTTTCTTGCATCACTCTCATTTCTCTTCCCAGTTTTTCCTTTACTTCTCTTACTTGCTTCTCAAAATACCTTTTGAGCTCTTCCAAGGCCTGGGACTGATTCATATTTTTCTTGGAAGTTTTGGATGTAGGAGCTTTGACTTTGTCTTCTTCTTCTGGTTGTATGTTTCGATCTTCTTTGTCACCAAAGTAAGATAATATAGTCTGACTCTTTTTGCGCTGCTTGCTCATGATCTCAACCAATTACTTGAGTTTTAAACTCTTTGTTAAGGTAACAGTCTGTTTCCAATGTGGAGAATGTACTGTCCCAAGCTTCGGGGGTTTGTACAGTTGTTTTCAGAGATACTTCTAGGGACCTGAAAAGTGTCAGTTCTTCCAAGGTGGTATGATAAGGGGCGAGGTGTTTCCTCTCCACAGCCACAACAAGTTCCACCGCACCAGCGTTCCTCCTCGCCCCAGGACTACCCCTCAGAACTGTGACCCAGATCCAAGCATGGGCAAAGCAAGAGATTCCTGCCTCAGCCCTGGCAAAGAGATCCTTGCAATCCCCCTCTGATCAGCCACTCGATTCCCCCTCAGTCTGTGGGCAGGAAGCTCAGAAGCCAGCTGCTGCCCTTGGGGGAGCTGAGATCTAGCTTCTTCTCTCACCGCAGTAACAGACTTTTCCCACTGACCTTCTAAGTTGTCTTTGGTGTTCCTGGGTTGAGAAGTCTAGAAACTGCCACAGCTGCCCACGATTCAGTCCTCTGAGGCCTGCTCCAGAGTCGCTGCGGCCTGCACGCCCATGCCAAACTGCGCTCCTCTCCCAGCCCAGTGCAATATACCTTTCTGATCAGCTTTCCAGGTTGTCTTGGGCTGGAAATTTGTTTTACTATGTTTTTTTGTGGGTTCTGCTGCTTTAGAATTTGTTTAGAGCCATTTTTGTAGGTATTTGGAGGGGTTTGGGGGAGAGCTCTAGAAAGTCACTGCTTTCCCTCTGACATCTTGGCTCCACCCCCACAAGGGTTGGATTCCTGTAGGAAGCTATTTGCTTTGTCCTGGTTAATCCTCTCTTCTACAGCCTAATCAGCCTGAACCAGTTACTTCCTCAGCAGAGGGGTGCTGGGTCAAAGAGAGTATGTCAGTTCATCCTATCCCATCACCATAAGTAGAAAAGCATTCATTCCCAAGCCCATGCCCTACCTGTGGCCAGGATTGGGTCATTTTTGTATATGGACAATATCTTCCTAATGAACAGTTTAAAGTAAAGCTATAGAGATGGCAGAGAGATGGAAGAGGGATAGAAAAGCAATCAACATCCCTAACTAGCAGAGGCAAATGCATCTAATAAAATTCCATTCTTCCCAAATATCCTTAATCGTTTTCTGGTCTATTCCAAACCCTATTTCCACTTACAAGCAGTAGAAGGTGTGAGTTCTTCACTAGCCTGGAGTGTATCTGTCCAGTCTAATTCTCCACAATTCTCCTCCGATGAATTATTTGCATCACCTGCTTGTGTGGCCATCACAGTAACCTGGAGGCTTTCAGCTAGAGACAAGTGCACAAGACTGGGTTAAGGAAGAGAGATAAATATTGAAGTCTGAAGGGTCTCTTATATGCCAAAATGTTCATAGCCGCATTTTTTGTGGTAGCAAAAAACTGGAAACAAAGCGAGAGGCCACCAAATAGGTGATGAGTGAACAAATCATGGCATATAAATAGAATGGAATATCATTGTGCCTTTCGAAATGACATATATGAAGAATTCAGAGAAACATGGGAAGACTTGTTTGCAGTGATGCAGAGAGAATTCAACATAGCCACAACAATATACACAAAGATTATAATAATGCAAATAAAACAACACTGTAAAGTATTTGAACTCCAACTGTAATGGTCTCAAATAGTGGTGGTGAAATATACCTCCCTATTTTCAGTTTTTCAACTGAAGGACTATAGATTTGGAATCTAGCATACACAGTGACGATATCTGTAGATTTTGCTTAAATGCTCTTCAAAGGTACCAAGGAGGGTTCAGTGTTGGCCCAGAAATGATTTGTGGTGTCTAAACACACTGTACACTTGTGGTGACCAATACAAAAGGCAACAATAAAACTTTAAAAAAAATAAATGTATATGCTGGAAAAACTTCTCTGCAGGTCAATTAACTAAGGTATACTGTTACAAGGTAATTATAAAAATATTATTTGGAAATATTAGATATTCATGAAGACCAGGGCTAAAGCATTTGATTTTAAATTAAGGTCTATCAATTGATTGGGGAATGGATAAACAAATTGTAACAAACAAATGTAATAGAATACTATTGTGCTATGAATGTGTGTGATAAAAATGAAGAATGCAGAGAAGGATGGGAAGATTTATATTAAATAATACTAAATGAAGTGAGCAGACCCACGGAAACAATATACACAGTGACTACATTCATATATTTGGAAGTAAATGTAATGTAAAAACAAAAGATACCAACAGAAATAAAATAGAATGAAAAGATTGAATGAATATTCATAGAATGAAAATAAAATAGAATGAAAAGATTGAATGAATATTCATAGAATGAAAATAAAATAGAATGAAAAAGAATAAAAAAGAATGAAAAGAGAAGCATCATGGAGATGCACTAAATTGTAAAAGAACTAACGGCCTCACTCTAGAATGAATGCCCACTAAAAGCTCTCAGGCACAAGAGGACATGTTGGTTGTCAATCATTTAGGTCTGACAAGCCTGTTAGTGGCTGACCTGGCTTCTTGGGTGCTCTCTGTCCTCTCACTGACTGCCTGCACTTAGAGCCTGTCACCATTTGTCACACACTCAGTCAAAAAAGGGCAGAAGAAATCAAAGTAGCTGAACCCATAACAATACAAAAAGAAATTATAAAGTGCCTATTCAGTGTATGGCACTGCAACAAGCACTGAGCTTATTACAACTAAAAAAAAAAATTAATTTTACTGTCAATACTCTAAGTAAAAATCCTGACAGGAAAGACGTTCAAAGATTGACTAAACCGAACTTGGCAATGTCTGTGGCTTATTCTCATCGCTCGTTATCAAGTGCTTCTCTCTGCGTTGGACTTCTGTCAGAGTAAATCCATCAAGATGCCTCTCACTCTGGGGGATCACTTCACCTTGAGGGGCCTCAGCCTGAGGGGCTCAGGTGGGGTGCCCTCTGAGGGGCCTCTCAGCCATCAAGTTCTATGTATCCAAATGGCCACATTGCTAAATCAACTCACCTTCCTTTAGTGCCGCTGCTAACAATGAGGCAGCCTGAGGGGCTTCTCCAGGGTCATGCTTAATAAGGAGATGAGGTTCTAAATGGACATCTTCAAGTCCACCCATTTCTCCAAGTTCCGCATAGATATTAAGCTTTTCTTCCAAATACGTGCAGATCTGTTGGTCCTGGTTACTAAGTAGCTCTGCAAAATTATATTTGCCAAAGGGTAATACCACTGTTAACATTAGAGCAAACACTATTCCAAAAGACATAATATATATAATACATACTTTGCAAACCTTAAAGAACTTATACTGACTTGTTCAGTTGTGTACGACTCTCTGTGACCCCATTTGGGGTTTTCTTGTCAGGGATACTGGAGTGGTTTGCTGTTTTCTTCTCCAGTTCATTTTGCCTCAGAAAAAACTGAGGCAAACAAGGTTAAGTGATTTGCTCAGGGTCACACAACTAGTAAGTATCTGAGGGCAGATTTGAACTCAGGAAGATGAGTCTTCCTGACTCCAGGCCTGGCTCCTAACCAATGTGCCACCTAGCTGCCCAAAAAACTTACACAGGGTACTTCAAACAGTTTTGTTATCAAAATTACAATAAGATTTTGGGGTGCAATCTGCATAAATCTTAGCTATTATTATAATTATTATTATATGACCCCAAGTTATAATTCCATTAAATCAATACTCATTAAGCTCTTATTTTATGCAAAGCTTGCTGCTATGAGACACACGCACACACAAAAGCAGGAGTCCCTAACCTCAAAAAGTTTAGATTCTACTCGGAAGAGGGGGAAGAGAGCACAAAAGTATCTGCCACAGCAATGTTGCCAGTTCCAAGAAATAGCATATGCAGTCATCTGGTGACAATTGTTATTTTCTCTTCAGTTTTGAATTTGACATTAAGAATAGACCTTCAGATGACCCACCAACAAATACAATACAAAAGTGTAAAAAGACTGAAGCTTCAGACTGCCTTAAGTAGGTCTGAATATACTGGCTTGCTTTTTTCTGTTTACAAGCATTCATAGTCTTCAACCACCTCTATATGTGTGCTTTTCACTGACTTAATTATACCAATGACACATACAGGTGTAATTAAATATATAATATAAATATATGATGTATATACATATAAATGTATACATATGTAATATAAATATGTGATGTATATACACATAAATATATTGTATATAATATTGTATTTAATATATATGTTATATAAATATAATAAATATGTTCATAATATATTGCATTGTACATATTATATAATATAAATATCATATAATGTAATATATAGTTATAACAAATATTTTGCTTATAATATATATTATAAATATTATATAATATAAATATAATTATAATATTTATTATATCGTATATTCAATATGTTAATATATCACATTAAATATATTATGTATTATATAATGAATGTGTAATACATATTACAATCTATACATAGATGTAATTTATTCATAATTATATATATTACATATATATTAAACCAACTAGAAATTTTGTTGAAAAATTAACGTAAATGGAAGCAAGGTAGGGTATGTATTGGAAAGAGCAGACAATTGTAAGGCAGAATACTCAAGTTTTGATCCTTGCTCTACAATGAATTGCCTTTCTCACTTTGGACAAGATGCCTCACTTCTCTGGTCTCAGTGTCCTCATCTACAAAATACAAGAGTGGACCAGATAAATTCTAAGATCCCTTCCATCTCTGACATGCTAGGGCTTCTGTGACCCTGACAATAATATATACAATTAGATAATAGTGCATAGAATAGAGTAGGGGGCACTAAACCCTCTGATGTTCTCCTTCAGAACAAACACATCAGATGACTGGACTGGGCAGCTGTGGCTGAAGGATGCACTGTACCTTGGCACTGCTGGATTCTGGCTACTCTTGCTTCAGTCTTCTTTTTATCCTCATCGGATTCACTCATCCTTCCCCCTTCTTCCTCTGGGCAACTGGAAAAGACAATCATTGACAGAGACAACTTGAAATGAAATCCTTATGTTCTCATTTTAGATTCATTAGGAAACACACTGGAATAGTGATCTATAGCCTGACCTATGCAGTACTATATGGAGAAATTTGGCATATGGTAGATCCCTGCTGGACCCCATCCAGTACCAAGAGGACTTCATAATATTACAAGACAGTTCCATGGCTCAGAACCCAAGGACAGTGTTACAACGACGTTTCACTGTAGAAGAAAAACATCATATTTGGCAGCCAGTGAAATGAAATGTGAACTTCTGCTTTCTAATACTTGTAGTCTTTTTCATTTTCTATTTTTTGGGGGGAGGGGCATCTGAGGAATAAGAAAACTAAAACTGAGTACAACTTTAAGTCCCCTTTAAGATCCATCAAATAATATGTTTCTTCATTTGAAAACTGCTTATTCATAACCTTTGACCACTTATCTGATGAGGAAACGCTCTTGTTCATTTGTTCTTTTTTTCTTTCTTTCTCATTTTTTCCTCCCCTTCCTTCCATCCTTCCTGCCTTCCTTCCTATGTGTATGCACCAATTATTAACATTTTGGATGTTTGGGGTATAATATGATGTGTAAATTTATGTCAACTATTTCCCTT
Organism: Vombatus ursinus; assembly: GCF_900497805.2. Classification (NCBI taxonomy): domain Eukaryota; kingdom Metazoa; phylum Chordata; class Mammalia; order Diprotodontia; family Vombatidae; genus Vombatus; species Vombatus ursinus. Next base: position 21,010,389 of record NW_020954552.1, on the reverse strand, counting down.
CTAATTGAAACTGCATTTATTTTGCTTGTGCAAAAGCAATGTTATGTAAACAAAATTGTCCATTTCATCTTCTATGACCACCTCTATTCCTTGATTAGTTTAAGAATTCTCCCTTAGGGAAAAGAAACAAATATTCCTTCAGAAACTTATTATCTTCAAAGGGTATTGAGCTAATTAAATAAAAAAGAGAAACTTGGGATAGATTGGTTCTCTTCTGAGAGTTTTAGGAGGAGCAAGAGGAGGAATTGTAGAAGCAATATACTAGAGTACAAAGGAAGAAAGAAAGGGTAGGTGAAACGTTATTTCTCAAAACTGGGAAAGAAGAGAATATAAAAAGGAGGGGTGGAGAAAGCAGGCATCAGATGGATCTCACTCTTACATGAATTGGACAAAGGAATATTGAAAACACAGCATGCACACACACACTTTTATGCACACCTACAAACAGTTTGGTGATGAAATATATCAAACACAACATGGAAGACAACAAATTGAGAGAGGAAAAGGGGACGACTCAGAAGGAAGGTAACACTAGAGAGGGAATATTCTCAAGTAAAACAAACTCCCTAATCCGGAAGTGGGGATCAGAAGAGAAATGGAAAGAAAGGGAAGGAGAAAAATAAGGGGAAGGAAGGGAAAGGGAAAGGGGAAGGGAAGGGAAGGGAAGGGAAAAAGAGAACTGGGATCTATTGGCTTGTCCTTCAGCTGGTAAATGGCTGAACAAATTGTTGTGTATCAATGTGATGAAATATTATTGTACCATAAGAAATTATGAAAGAGATCATATCAGAGAATCCTGGGTAGCATGAACCAATGCAGAGTAAATTTAGTAAGGAGGACCAAGAGAAAAAATTATGAAAGGACATTATAATGAAAAATAGTTTTGAAAGATGGATGACCTGTCTCCAGAGGACCTATGATGAAACAAGTTATCCACCTCCTGATAGAGAAGCGATGGACCCAGAGTGCAGAAAGGGATATACATTTGGGGTCATGGCCACTATTTGTATTTGCTTTGCTTGATTATGCTGATTTGTTACAAGGGGTTTTTTCCTCTCTCTTTTTAATGGGGGAGAGGGGATATGGGGTAGGGAAGTTAGCAATATTGATACAAAGAAATTAAAGAAGATCACTGACATTTTTTTTTATGTTCAGAAGAGAATAGAGGGAAGTCCAAATGGAAGCACAAGCAAGCAGGAGACAGTTTTGAAAGTAACAAGTGGAATTTATTTTATAATTTTTTTTAAGAAAGCAAGCAGTAGGAAATGGAGACTCACAACTTCATATATAATCTTCTTTTTGTATTCCATTGTGTACGTGGAAATTACTGTTTGTTTTGTTTCTTTGCTGTTTACATTGAGAATAGGAAATACATCTTTAAAATAAAATTTAAAAAAATATATTTTTCTCCTCCCAGTGAAATCATGTGGATAAATTACAGCACTTGGCATCAGGAAGAGTGGACTTCAAACACTGCCTCAGACATTTCCCAGCACTGTGATTCTGGACAAATCACATAATTCTATCAGCCTATTTCTTAAAACTGGGACAACAGCACCTACCTTACAAGACTGTTGTGAGGATCAAACCAGATAACATGTAAAGTGCTTTGTAAACCTCAAAGTGCTTTATGAATACTAGCTATTATTATCGTTAGGGCAGCTAGGTGGCACCATAGGTGGTGCCAGAATGCACAGAGCACTGACCCTGCGGTCAGAAAGACTCATTTTCCTGAATTCAAATTTGTCCTAGCTATGTGATCCTGGATAAGTCACTTCACCCAGTTTGCCTCAGTTTCCTCATCTGTAAAATGAGCTGGAGAAGTAAATGGCAAACCACTCTAGTGTCTTGGCCAAGAAAACCCCAAATGGGGTCATGAAGAGTTGGACACAACTGAACAACAAAATTATTATTGTTCTTAAGTTCACAATAAAAATAATTTCTAAAAAATCTAATGACTATTCAAAATGACATTAGTCATTTCTATAAGAAGGTGATAAGAAAAAAATGCAGTTAAGAATATTGTAGTTGTTGTTCAGTCATTTAAGTCATGTCCTATTCTTTGTGATCCCATTTTGAAGTTTTCTTTGCAAAGATACTGGAATGGTTTGCCATTTCCTTCTCCAGCTCATTCGACAGATGAAGAAATTGAGGCCAACAGGGCTAAATGACTTACCCAGGGTCACACAACTAGTTCAGTGTCTGAGGCCAGATTTGAACTCAGGAAGGTGAGTCTTACTGACTCCAGGTCCAGCACTCTATATACTGCATCACCTAGCTGCCCTAGTTAAGAACATACAGATCAAATAATTAATACATTTATTAAGTATCTACTATTTGCAAGGTGCTCTGCTAGGCATTGTAAAGGATACAAAGAAGAATCAGAAATGGTTCCCTGTCCTCAAAGAATTTATAATCTAACTGGGGAAACAGGAGAGATGACATAAAAAGACAGCTCATAGTACATACTAATGTTCTAGATGTCCTTTGAATGGTAGAGATAGGGCACTACAGGAATTCTGTGCAAAGAGAGACCACTAGGTGTTGAAGTAGGCAGGGAAGGCTTCATGGAAGAGTTGTGACCGGAGTGGGTTCTTGAAGGATGGCTAGAAGTCGGACGGGTGGACAGGAGGGATGAGGATATTCCAGGCAGGAAAAAAATGAACAAAAAGAGAGGCAGGAGTAACCAAGGCGTGTTCAAGTGAGAGTGGGTAGATCAATCTGGCTGGAACAAAGGCTTTATTCAGGGGAGGAGTGGAGATAAGGTTAGAATGATCTTCCCTCAACACCCAACTCCACTCCCTGGTACAGGAAAATGTTGCAACTTTACCTTTCTACTGCTTCTTGTATCCTCCTCATCCAATTATTACGCTCCTCCTTAGAATTGGTATGGATTTCATACATCTCAGGGCCAGCAGATGAAGCACTGATGAGAAACATCCCTCTTTCTTCATTGGCTACTTCTCTTGCAATCAGCTTCTGAAGGGAGATAACAGATGGCTTCTGGTCCTAAGTAAAACAAGAAGGAATCCAGATTCAATGACATCACTTTCAGAGCTGATTGTTTCATTTATACACCTGCTGCTAAAGGTATTAACATAGACCAGCAGTTCTCAAACTTTTTAATCTCAGGACCCCTTCAAATTCTTAAAAACTGTTAAAGACGCCTAAAGAGCTTTTGTTTATGAGGATTCCATCTACTAACATTTGTCCTATTCAAAATAAAGACATTCAAATATTATTATGCAAATTGATTTGACCTCACAGACCACTTGAAAGAATCTCTTGGAAACCCTAGTGACCCTGACCCACTCTGAGAAGAACTTAGACACTTAGACCTTGGTCATCCATGTTAATAGGGGATCAGTCATAGAAATAAATAAATTCCACAATTTTTTTTTAAATCATAAGGTTCAATCTACTCCACACTATCATCTCCCCCTTCCAACCTTTTGCTGGCTTCATTAACATGTAGCTAAATGCGTGCATTTACATTTGTTTTATTTTCTTTATTTCATCAGTGGTGGAAATGCTAGCCGAGGAATATAGGTAAAGTGTGATGAGAGGAAACACGAGAGACATAGGATATTTAGTTTGTGAAAACAAACCCAGCTATTTTCTTCTCATTCAAACAAAATAAATCTCAGAAAATAATCTAGGGTCCTCTGATGTTCTCATCTTCTTCCCCATGTCTTCATTCTAACAGGCACATCAACTAGATCATAAAGACTCTATATCAAACACCCATTTTCTTGGATTACACTCCTAGTAACGCTGAAGTATAAGAAATGACTTGAAATTTTAGATCAAAACTCATTCAATATAAAAGTTTTAAACAGACTGTTGACAACTAGATAGTACAGTGGATAAAGCTCTGGACCTTGACCTGAGTTCAAATTTGGTCTTAGCTACTTATTAGCTATGTGATCCTGGGTAAGTCACTTAATCTGTCTGCTTCAGTTTCCTCAACTGTAAAATGGGAAATCATAATAGCATCTACCTCCCATAGTTGTTGTAAGAAGCAAATGAGATAATACAATTATCCCTTCCACATCACAAGGGTTAGGGGGATGGCACCCTAGTGATCTGGAAAATCCACATAAAAATTTTTGGCCCTCCCTTTGTATCAGAGAAGAAGCTTGAATTATTACGGTATTAAAGGACAAAATATGTTATATTATACAATACTGTACAAATATTTTATGCACTTCTGAGTTTCTAAACTTTTTCTGTATCATCTGCTAGCCTTTATGCATTATCTGCAGCATCCACAAAACTCCAAAAAATTTCCCATTTAATTTCTCATACCTACCAGCAATATATCAAAACTGCAATGGGGAAACCTGTGATGTGGAAGGGATAAATGTATTTGTAAAGTAGTTTGCACAGTGCCAAATACATAGTAGATGCTTACTAAATGCCTGTTTCTTTCCTTCCTTCCTTCTTCCCTTTCTTCCTATCTAATCCTTAAATTAAATAAATTTTATCAAAAGAAAAAACAACTCTAAAGTAATCTTACAATGCAGTTGCTATAATTGCAAAACCTGTCCCCCAAACACAAAATGAATGTTTTATGTGTTCAAATTTTCTGAATACATTTTGCTGTATCTTCTGCATCAAAAAGACCAAATACAAGTTGCTGTGCTAGCAAATTGAAATTAGTTTTCTAAACCTGTGACCTTTTCATTTTGTAAATATTCTAAATCTATAGCTATCTTTGACATCTCTCAGCCCTAAATCAGGAATAGCTATTTGTATTTTTCAGGTGCAATTCTTTTGACATGTAATATTAGACTCTTATCCAATTAATCACATTTTAACTGATAACTATGTTTTTATGAATAATTTTTTAAATCCTTCCAACTCTATATGAAAAATGCAGAGTTGGAATTTTTAGACATCAATGCAAATCAACAAAAGGCCCGAAATAATTTGGGGGCAGTCACAAGAAATTATTGAGGAATCAGAAGAGAAGAGGAATTAAGAGCAAAAACAGCCATCTCCTTCCTTTGTCTGCCAATAAAAGCTATTCAAAGGGAACTCACTGACCAACTGGGAAGAGCTATAAAGATAGATGAAAGAGACATATCTAATGTTTCTGGTCTTGAGTATATTTGTGGCCCTGAGGCATGTTTGGGGGCAGTATTTTATACAAAAAAAAAATATCACCAAGTCACAAGACCTGGGTTCAAGTCCTGACTTTGATACATAATAGTGGTGTGATCTAGGGCAACTTGCTACTCTCCCTGGACATCTCAATTTTCTCATCTATAAAATAATGAGGTTGGAATAGACCAGCACCTCTTAATCTTTTTTTTTCTTTTTGTCATGGACCCCTTTGGCAATATGGTGAAACCTATGGAGCCCTTCTCAGAATAATGTTTTAAACATATAAAATACATAGGATTACAGAGGAAAACAATTATATTGCCATAGTTACTCTCTATCACCTATATAGAGAGACAGACAAAAATGGATGAAGACAGATAAAATAGAGATGAAGATAGAGAAGAGGGAGAGAGAGAAAGAGAGAAAGAAAGAGAGAGAGAGAGAGAGAGAGAACAGAGATGGAGATAGATAGACAGACAGACAGAAACAAACAAACAAACAAGTTCACAGACCCCAGATTAAAAATCTGGATTCTTAGGGTCCAACCTAGCTTCCATGAATCTAAGAGCTATAATTACATTGCTAAAGACTAGTTTTTCACTATAAAGTTAACCTTAAGGTTGTTGCCATGAAAGCCCCTTTTGGGTGAGCCTGTCTTATGAAGAAATCCTTTTGGTTCATTACTTAAACTAAATCCTTTTGGATGAGATCTGAGCTAAAGGAATAGCAAGAATGACTGTTGCAAATCCAATTCTCCCTATGGTCTTCACAAAATGCAAGGAAAATATGTAAAATATTGCCAAATATTAGGGCAAATGTTATCAAATATAAAGTATGTTGACTTCGTTTGGAGAAGCTTGTCAAGATCTTCATTAAATATCTCTACTTTTTCATCTTCAACAATGGATGTTGGGACACAAACTACAATTATCTTCATGATAATCTGGGGGTTATATTTTGTGTATAAAGCCTCCATTAAAGCTCTATTCTGATGCCTCTGGGAATCCCTCCTGAGCAGGAAAAGCTTTGAGTATGGGCCCATAGACAGAGCATATGTCTGTCTTCCAACAAGCTTTGCTAAACTTGCAGAGGCTCAGTATCAAAGGGCTGGCCTTCAAGTGATGAATTTTTTTGAACAGAAGACTTCATAGAACCATCTTTTAAGGAATGAAAAAGCCATGATCCGTATTAGTGGAGAGTGTAACAAGAAGAATTCAATACCCTCTCCTATCAAGAAAAGATCCTTGACCATTGAAGTCTGTTTGCATATATTTATACTGGGAATAATTCATTGCCAAAGGTATTATATCTAACAATTTCCTGAACTGTGGTTCTGTTTACATTTCTTTTCTTAAGGCTGACTATCTATTCTTTTAAGTAAGAAACCATGAATTAAGAAATTAGCAACCAGACTACAATGTGATCTAATGGATCTATGACCTCATGTATTCCCATCACCTTCTTAGCTATGTGATTCTCAGATATATCTTTCCCTATCCTCCATAGAGGATCTACCTAATAGACACTAGGAGGACATTCTGTGGTTTTTTTAACATTGCAAAGTTACCAGTGTAACACATGAGATAACCATTTACTGAATCTCATTTTCAATATTATTTACAATTACGTAGATTTGTTATATTTTACGTTATTTCTCGTCATGGCATTTTTGGTTAAAAATTCAGCTTACTTTTATACCCACCACCAACAATTCCATTGTGCTTTGGCTTATTTTTTATTTTGATTCTTCAGAGATTCTGATGTTTGATGATTTACATTCATATGACAGCATTGTGGGAATATGGGTTTTAAGGAGATGGGTTCTTACAGCATCACAGATTGGGATTACTGAAAGCATGGCATAATTTTCCAAATGCAAAGCACTCCAAATTCTTCCTCTTAGCCCAATTCTGGGTCCATCTGCAACAACCCATCTGAGATAGGCGTATACATTGACAGACTAACTTGACAGGCTGCCTATCAAGATATGTGTGTGTGTGTGTATATATATATATAATATGTATATATGTATATATGTATATACATGTATGTGTATGTATATGTATATATGTATATACATATACATGTATGTGTATGTATATGTATGTGTATGTATGTATATGTATATATATATTTTTTTTCATGTTGCAGTCTAAGCAATATGCATCTTCTATACACTTTGTTTTTCCCATGTGGATGATTACACAATCTCTTTTGCATTGCCATGGATTTCATTGAGGATCCTTTATCGTGTTCTGGGGTTGAATGCAATTTAGCACAATGTCATCTATGAATAGAAGCATTTGGAGAATCTCATCACCAGTGAGTCTGTTTGAACTCTACATGAGGCAGTCAGGAATATGTGTGTGATTATGTATATAGCATGTATAAATATATATGTATATATATATGTGCATGCATATACATATATACACGTGCACACAGACACACAACTTTCTGAGTAGACTACAAGCCTTTGGCCTCTTTTATATTCTTGATCCCAATCCATATTTTTAAAAACTATTTTTTGACATTTTCTCATGTTCCTACCTTTGCATTGACATCACTAAATATCAGTGTATACTGACACAGTTTGGAGAAGCTTGTCAAGGTCTTTATAAACACTCTCTACTTCTTCATCCTCAACAATGGATGTTGGTAAGTAAGGTACAATTATCTTCATAATAATCTTATCGTTATACTCATCATGAAGATAGTCAGGAATCAAGCTCAGCTACCTCACGAAATGAGATATCTTGCTACCTTTGAGAAGAGTCAGCCAGTCAACTAGCATTTATTAACTACCTACTGTGTGCCAGGTACTGTGCTACACTTCTGGGAGATAAAGGAAAAAAATAAAATAAACGTCCCTGCTCTCAAAGAGCTTACAGGTTGATGGAAGAAACAGCATGGAAACAGCTACACACAAATAAGAGTAACTTACGACTCACAGCTGAAATTGGGGGTCTTGTCAGAGGGAAGACACTAAGATCAAATGGGAGGAAACAAGTAGAAAGTAACTATGCCAGCTCCTCCAGTCACTTCTCTGAGATGAACCCAAGAGCTCCCCTTCTATTTGACTATCACTTCTTTATGTGTTCTGGTTTCATTTATGATGCCGTGAATAAAATTCAGTAAAGGTCAACTGAGGCACATATGCTCCAAGCAAGATAACAGTTTGTTAACAGGATGAGAGCCTGACAACAGAGTGGGTTGATGGATGCCTCAGTTTAGGCCAAAGACCCGTAGACCAAGATGCAGCTTGGTCTTTTTTAAGCATAGAACAAAGAATGGAACAGGGTAGATGAAGAAATAGCCCAACTGGTTACAGATTTGGCAGCATCAATGTGGTGAGGACAACATGATTGGTTACAGAGTTGAGGCATGGGAGACATTGATTGGTTCGAAATTGGAATGAAGGGCTAGCAACAACTCCCTCCTTGTCTCCTGTGACTAGAAATGTACATTGTTTGAATCCACCTGCAAGTTTAGAGACAGTAAACCAGATTTTGGACAGCAAACCAGACATCCCTGAAGGATAGTTTGGTGATGTAAAGATACTAGACCAGACTCCCTGGTGTCCACCCACATCCCCCGAGGATAACGGATTTCCTTGAGGCAAGAATAGAACAGTGATTAGCAGGAGAATTGGATTTCTAAACTTAATTCATTACAGGCCAGCTGAATTTATGAACTAAGTTCTGAGACAAAGAACCATGACTTAAGCAATTACAGAACAAAATCCTTTCATTGTAAATAGGATCAGTTAAAAATGATATAGGATTAATTTAATCTTCTCAATAGTAAGAATGCAAATATGGTGGTGGTTCAGTTTCTCTAGGAAATGTTATCTCCATTAGTTGTTGGACAAAGATTATGCATTAAGAATACCAAAATTAAATTAATGTTTATAGACAATTTAAGAATGTTCTGATCCTTACAACCCTCCGACCTCAAGCCTCAATTTTCTACCACTCTGCTCTTCCATCATCATCCTATGAAGGAGAGACTGTTTATAAAGACCTTGACAAGCTTCTCCAAACTGCCCCACCACACAGAATCATTTTGTAATTTTGTCCATTTCATGGATCACTGTACCCTACCCTACAGTCCTTCCAACAAATCTCCTTATGGCCAGTTTTCTTAATAATCTTCTGTATGCTTGGCCAGGTTGGTTCTCAGATAGCAGATATAACCAGTCCAAGGCCCAGGCTAAAATCCTTTCAAGTTTGATAGAAATTTTAGAGCTTGTATTTCATTGTCGTAGACCAAAGGTCCTTTCCATGATAAGATCACTGGGTGAAGACTTTTGTGCTGTGTTAGGGTTTTGTATTTTGTTTTCTGCTTTGTTTTACTTTTTGACCCAGATTTATGATTTCATGAGTGTTGGCAGCTCCTAGTGTTGAAACCCCTTCTGTCAATATACAGAACAGTAATTCCTCTGGAACTTAGAGTCTTAGAGAGCTGCCTGAAGCATTGAGAGTTTAAGTGGCTTCCCCATGGTCACTCAGCTAATATATATAAACCCAGGATCTTCTAACTATAAGACTGGCCCTCTATTCATTAGATGATGCTACCGCTCATAGAATTAAAAACCATAAGTAAATAAACATGCATGGAAATTTTTACTAACATGGCTAAATTGCACAAGTCTTACTTTGGATACCAGCGAATCTAACTCAATCAACACTTTAATGCACTGATATCTCTAATTAAAGACTAAGGATTTATATAAATGAACAACTGATTAACCTCAACACTAGGAAAATGAAACCACAGTTCATTAACTTGATAACTGTTCTTCACACTATGAACACTGTCTTAGTTTGAAGAAAAGACCAATGACAATGACATGTTGTCTTACATGTACAGTCATGGTTGAATATATTGTTGAATTACCATGCGGTTCTTGTGTATATATGGAGTCTGTCTTTTGATTTGTGGCTCTAACCACTGTTTATAGAGCCTGTGGCTTTGCCTTTTTGTCTCATGAGCCATGTGACTCCTTTGCTCAGAAAATAATGTCACTCCCTCTCATTACTATATTCCCAAGATGGTGGTTGATTATTTCCAGAATTCTACAGCTTTACCACATCTAAAGTTTGACTGAATTCATTGTGTCCTTATAACATTTCTTCAGCCCACTTTACTGAAAATTATATAAGAACATAAGATGTGATTCTAGGTCAAAACATTAGTCCATCTAGTCCAGTATGCTATGTAAGAAGTGTTTTGGGGGGCTTCATGACGATTGTACCCTTGGCCCATTATATCAACTTCCAAGATAACTTTGGTCAGTAGTGACTTCATTGAATTGGCTGGCTAATGAAATCAAAATGAGAATTAAAAAAAAAACACAGCACACATTACAAAGGATATTGCCATACATACACAGAGGAACTGATCAGGGAAGACCTGAGTAAGTCAGGGATCCCTAATTTAAATCATTCCCACAAATAACAAGGGAACAAAAAAGGTTAAGAAGAAAAGAAATGAAAGGGGAATAGAGTTTTCATCTGGAACTGTCCTTCTTGGATGTTCTAGTATTATAGGGATTCCCTAAAGAACTTAAGACTTAACTAGATAATTAGTTTTTGGAATGCTTCCTTTACACATCAAAACTGTTTCTTTGAGATGACCTCTACATAGCTGAACACTTATGGGCTAGTATCTACTCACTATGAATACAGAAGTTAATATGAATGAGTTGTATGGATTTTGCACACCTACAATACTGATGTCTAAAAACTCATTTATAGATTACTATGGAAGTTCATCCATGCTAGATGTAGCTAGGTAGCCTGGTAGATGACTGAGTGCTAGACTTGGAGTCAGAAAGATCCGAGTTCAAATCTTGCCTCAGGTACTTACTAGCTATGTGACCCTGGGGAAGTCACTTAACCTCTCAGCCTCAGTTTCCTAGTCTATAAAATTGGGATAATAACAGCACTTACCTCCTAGGTTTGTTATGACAGTCAAATGGGATAATTTATGTGCAGCACTTTGCAAACCTTTAAGTGCTAATAAAGGGAAACATGCCAGTGTGGGTTTGTGAGCTCTTACTATTGTAAGAGTAGGTAGTGATGGCATACATCCATAAATACAAGTGGCAACCACTCTCTGGCGGATTAACTAGAGGGGCATTACATAAGAAATTAAAGAAATCAACACATGAACCAGCTGAGGTTAAGAGACACACTGGGGCTGTAGTGTCGGAGTACAGAGAAGGGGCTTCTAGCTTTTGTCACAATGGTACACTATAATCCCTTTGCCATCTCCATCTTTCTGTTTATGAAGTCAATAGTTCTAGTAATCAGTAATTTCATTAAGGGAAACCACAGAACTTCTAGTAGTAGCAATGATAATGATGTTTACATTTATATAGTGTTTTTTAACTAAGAGAACTCATTTTATTTCCTTTTATTTATACTACAGTTGCCCCCATTAAATCTTCAAGGGGTGCTGCCTAGCCTTAATATCCCAGATTTTAGAAGAAAATCTCTATTAACACTTCTCACAATCTTCCATATTTTGCTCCTATATCTGAGTCTTCATCTATCAAAGGAGAGTCTCACGCCTTTATCCTCCACGCATTTTATCTCCTTGCTAAATTCAGTTGTTAATCACAGAATCTTTTCCAATTCCCTGATGTATTTCTCAAGGTACAGCAACCAGGATTTATTTGCATTTGATACTCCAGACAGGCAAGTTTTGAACTTGTCTTTTGTAAAGGGCACAAGGAATAGAAGAACCGCAGCTACTCATGAGAGAAGTGGGTGACTGAAATAGCAAAGGAGGCCATTAGTTTAGAACAAGACTATCCTGGACTATTAACCATCAGGATCAGTTCTCCATGCACTCAATAAACAGAGTGCTTATGAGGCCTATAATATGATCTACATAAAAATTAAGAAACTTATATGCCACCAGTGATAAGGATGAACTTGCTTCTTCAAGAATAACAGTGCTTGCAGTAGTAAGTGACCACAATAACCTAGTGTTTGATAAACCCAAAGATCCAAGCTTTTGGGGAAAGAACTCACCATCTGACAAAAATTGATGAGAAAACTGGAAAACAGTTTGGCTAGGCAGAAACCAACATCTCACATCATATACCAAAATAGGGTCAAAATGGGTAAATGATTTAGACATAAAAGGTGATATCATAGGCAAATTAGAGGAGCATGGAAAATTTTACATGTTAGATCTAAGGAAAAGAGACAAGTTTACGACCAAACAATAGAAAAAGAATATCATGGGAAGTAAAATGGATAATTTTGATCACATTATTAAAAAGCTTTTGCACAAACAAAACCAATGTAGTCAAAATCAGAAGGAAAGCAAAAAACTGGTGGAAATTTTTTTCAGCAAGTTTCTCTCATAAAAGCTTCATTTCTAAAATATATGGGGAACTAAGCTAAATTTTTAAATATAAGAATCATTCTCCAATTGATAATTGGTCAAAAGATGTGAACAGGGAGTTTCCAGAAGAAGAAATCAAAGCTATCAATAGTCACATGAAAAAATGTCTAAAATCACTATCAATTAGAGAAATACAAATTAAAACAACTCTGAGGTAACACATCATACCCATCAGATTACCTAAAATGAAAAGGAAAATGAGAAATGCCGAAGGGGAATGTGGAAAAATAGGTACACTGATGTACTGTGGTGGTGCTATGAACTGTTCCAGCCATTCTGGAGAACAATTTGTGTCTTGGTCTGGACTTGTGATTTCATCAGGAGAGGGAGATCCCAGTGAAAACACTCCCTCTATCAATGTAGATCAGCAAACATTCATTCAATCATTAAGCATTTATTAAGGCCTACTATGTGCAGGACGTGTTACCAGTGAGATTTGAACTAAGGTCTTCCTCACTCAAAGTCCAGCTTTCTATTTACTGTACCATTTTTTCATCCGTAGCTCCCTAAATCTTAGCACTGCATCTTATATAAAAGAGGCACCTAAGGTTTTGATGAATTTGACCAGGCCCTCTGGATATCAGTTTTTTAAGAAACATAAAACAAAGGCAATTAAAATATGCTTTCTATAACACAGGCTTATGGCTTATATACTCACAACTGCTGCAAAGATGTATTTCTGGTCTTTTTCTTGTAAGAAGAGTAGCACATCACTTAGAAGCAGAGCCAGGATATCTTTAAAGAAAAGCATCAATAGAATTTAATGAACACTATGCCACAGTTAAATTTTCTTTGTATAGTAAAATTCTGTACTTTTAAAACTTAAAATACTTTCCAACTTAACTTTACTATGAGATTTTAAATTACAATTAGATGATTATAATCATCTAATAAATTGTCATCTACAAATTATATAAATTATATATTCTATTAGATAATTATAATTATATAATAATGAATTATAATTAGATGACTCTAAAAGTGACTCCCATTAGAGATTTTTCTACTTGGAAGAAAAAATTTCTCATTAAGATATTAACTATTTAATACAAAAATATTTTTTTTAAAACACTAGAGCTTTGTAAAAAACAACAAATACTGGCCAAATGGGTGATATGTTGGAATATGATGAATTTTTATCTCAACAAAAATAAACCCAATATTAAATTTAAAACAACAGTGGATAGCTCCTGCATTTTGGGTTGTAGGTGTCACATTCCTAAGAGTCATCAACTAAGGCAAAGTCTGTTGCTATGTTTTCTGTTTCCCAGCTAAGCCTTTTGAGGGTATGCATCATTACCACAAGTTATTTCTTTTTAAAAATGCAAATTTAAGTGTGATTGTTCACAATATTTTCCTACATAATTTATAAGAAAATTTACAAAAGAACACTTTGGTAAACAAAAAATACTCCTGTACCAATAATTAGCCAGATTTTTGTTACTCTAATTCCTACTACATACTTATTTCAACACTCTGAAAGAACTGAGATTTCACCTGTGGAGGCACCTGTCCCATCAATGCAGACCCCAACTTCTGTCTAAGTTTCTCATATACTTACAAATTCATAAGATGTGAGTTTGTTTTGGAAGCTAAGTGTTAAAGTTATCACTTGGGAAAATAACCCACCATCCAAAGATCTCCCACTAGTGACCTCTGACTGAGCTCATAACTTGATCTCCCATACAAAAACACTTAAAATTACACCAAGTGTTATGTGACCACACATGAACAGGTGGCATTTCTCATTTAAAAATTCAGACTTCTGCTAAATTAGTAACAAGTGTAAGAGAAGTTCAAGGAATTGGTGTGCAGAGACATTTTACCTTTGAATCGGCCCGTGGCAGTCTTCCAATAAACTAGACCATCATATAACAGGGTCCTTTCTTTACTTATCAGAGTTTGCTTCCTGAAAACATGGCCATTTTTAAGCTTTGTATAAGTTTTGTTTTCTATTTTATTCAGGATCTCCAACCATTTTTGCTTTTTCTCATACTCGCTGACTTTTAAATCCACTGCTGCAATCATGTCCTTAATTAAGCAAAGAGCTTTGCACAAGTCTTTGTGTTCTTCAGTTCCTTCTGTGTAAAGTCAAAAATAGACACTGTAAAATTAATCACCTCTAAGGAAAAACATTGTTCTCCAGTATTTTTAATTTAGTTAAATATATTATCTGATGGTTATATTACCACAATGAATATGGCAAACTCATTTAAAATCCCATATTAATATCTTGGGTCCCAAATGGAATCATAACAACTCTAAAAATGAGATCTTGGAAGACTGCCATTGTTAACTTAAATAAAAGTTAAAAATCATAAAATTATTATAAGTTATATATACTATGTAAGCATATAATATTATAAAAATAGAGATGCCTACAAAGATTTTGAAGTCAATAATCCAAAGATTAGAAGTAGAAAACTGGATTTAAGCTCCCCCCTCCTTGTTTCTTTCCAAATCTTGTCCATTTTTAATTCTCAGCAATAACATGTCTGTCCTTAACCTAATTTCAACAGAAGGTAATACAGAGCAAGCACACACTGGTCATCTTCTATAATTATTACTAATAATTATGAGTCACATTTATGGAATATTTTATTGGTTAAAAAGTGTTTCCCTTCCGTGATTCCTATTAGAGCTGTAATTGATGGTTCATGAATTACAGACTGCTTTAGTCTAACCCACCTTTGTAATTTGCTGTTGTTTAGTCATTTCAGTCATGTCCAACTCTTTGTGACCCCATTTGGGGTTTTCTTGGCAAAGATACTACAGTGGTTTGCCATTTCCTTTTCCAACTCATTTTACAGATGAGGAAATAGGGTGAAGTGACTTGCCCATGGTCACACAGCTAGTAAGTGTCCAAAGCCAGAATTGAACTTAGGAAAATGAATCTTCATGACTCTGGGTCTGGCACTCTATCTACTGTGCTATCCTTTGTAAATAAATGGGTTGATTCTTCCAGATATCATTCTACCTAAATGGGCAGGTGGGCCTTATCTTTTTACCACCTTAATCCAACAGTGATCTGTTTGCATTTTACATCACCCATTAAACTGTAAATTCCCTAAAAGCAGGACTTACCTGTAGTTTTTTTTTCCTATTTATTCCCTAGCAACCAGAAATGTACCTTAAACATGGCAAGCCCTGAATAACTATTTGTTGAATTGACTCAAAAGAAATGCTGCCCAGCATTCTAATTTGTTGAGATCTTCAGTAGCTTCCCATTTCTTACCCAGTCGAGTTCAAAATGGGTCAAGGCCATTCACAATTTGATACCATAGTAACTTTTAAAATATTATTTCCTGTCATTTCCTTCCCAATAAGCTCCTACTGCTACTCTTTGTTCCTCAATATAAACTACTTTTGCCAGTCTCTAATCTGAATCCACCCACCATCTCCATTGTCTCTCCTACAATCTAAGAGAATCCAGCAGGAGATATTAGCATCACCTGCTTTGTAAACCTTTAAGTGTGAGATAAAAGAAGTTATTATTCATATTCCTTGTATGTTATTGGTAAAGAACAAAAAAGCCATGAAGAACTTAAGAGTCCTAAGGTCCTGGGGTCTGTGGAGATCTACCACTCTCAAGGTAAGAGTTCTGAGCATACATGGTGTCTGGTCTCCCCTTTAAGGTTCTTCTGCTTGTATGTGTTTCTCCACAGTATAGAAGCTTATTATCATTCCTCATGATGTCAACAGTAGTATTACACACCCAATAAACATTCATTAAATACACACTGGGTGAAGAATTATGCCAGAAGATAGGGAGACCTAAGGGACAGAAAGAGTATGGTCCAGGACCTCATGGAACTTCTAACACAGCATTATGTAAATACATTAGGGAACTGTAAAGTGCTACAGGAAGCTAGGGGTTGGGGGGATGTTTGAAGTGAGAGAGGGGAATCTTTCAGAGAAGCCTTCATGGCATGGGAGATATCTTTGAGCCTAGCTTCATAAGTCCAATCAAATGTTATCAAATCGGAAGAGGCCTTAAAGTCCATCTAAAGGCCAATCTTTTCATTTGTAAGATGAGGAAACTCAGGACCAGATAGGTTAAGTATCTTACATAAGATCACATGGGTAGTAAGTGATAGAGGTAGAATTTGAACCTAAGCCTTCAGACTCCAAAGCCAAGGCACTGTACCACATTGCTTCTAAAATGTTCCCCAGTACAGCAAAAACTCCTTGAGTGCCTCTCCTTTCCTTGCAGAACCATAATATTTATCTTTGTATCCCAGCACCTACCACACCATCTGACATATAACAGGTGTTTCATAAATGCTTGTTGATTTTTTTCCTTTCTTTAAAAAAAATTATTATTTTTTTAACTTTTTAAAAAATTGAGTTCCAAATTTTCTCCCTCATTCCAGCCATTCCCTTATCCATTGAGAAGGCAAGCAATATGATAACAATTATACATGTGAAATCATGCAAAACATATACTAGTTGGTGGCTGACCCATTCAAGGAGCCCGAGAAGATTGTTAGGTAGGTGTCATGGGAAGCAGGGGAAAAAGAGAGGCGAGGCAACAGTATCTTTAAGCTCTTAGCATGTGTCAAGTACTGTTCTAAGCACTTAGTATACAAATATAAGTATCCAGAAGGAGAGGATGGTCACTTAAGCTTCAACCAAAGTCCTATATTCTCCTGCTCCATCACACAGCATGGAGGCGACTCTGGGTTCCTGGGAGCTATGGCATCTGATCACAAGCTCTGGCCAATCTTACCTAGGCTGGAAAGGCCTATTCAATTGCAGGCTCAGCAATGGACTCTTGTCTAAGAACCAACCAGCCAAGTGATCACAGCCCACACAAGAAGTCTGGCCACTAAGTGATAAGTTGTTTATTTTAGGGTTTCTTGGAATGGTATTCTTTTGAGGGGTCTTTTTTTGGCCATTAAAAACCCATGAAGACATCCTAAGACATGGAAGGATTACCATCTGTGCCAAAGGATGAAGTGACCCCAGGCAATGAAGCAACTAGCCTTAAGTAGAAATTTAAGCATTCTACTCATGCCCACGGTTCCCTGAACGAAGCTGCCCCTCATAACAACAGCTCTCTACCTCACATTTCAGCATGTGGGAGAGACGAACTTTGGCAGCAGTGGAAGGAACAGAATGGTTTAATAACTGGAGAGTGGGCTGGACAGAGGAAAAAGAAGGATTAAGGCAAACCAGATGCAAGAGTAAACTTGGTGGGGAAAACCAAGGTCAGTGGAATGAGGCACTGGACTCCTGGGGGAAAAAGGCTGGTGGGGTCACTTTGGGGGTGTTTGGAATGTTGCCTCAGCATGTTAATCCCCAAATACTTGCCGCATTAAATCCAAATATGCAGGCTTTTATACCCTACACTTTGTGAATGACTTTGTGAATCAGAGACAGCAGGAATTTGCATGCTCTCAAGATGCAATAAAATTTCAGAGGATGTGAATAAGAAGGGCAAACATTTCCCCTCAGAGCTTGCCACTTACCCTTGGAGTACTGTAG
Source organism: Vombatus ursinus (assembly GCF_900497805.2). Taxonomy (NCBI): domain Eukaryota; kingdom Metazoa; phylum Chordata; class Mammalia; order Diprotodontia; family Vombatidae; genus Vombatus; species Vombatus ursinus. The sequence goes on along the minus strand of NW_020954552.1, from coordinate 20,992,371 downwards.
TATCCTTTCTACTAAAACTGGGTATTTTGTGATGCGCTGAGTGACCAAGAGAATACACTCCGGAATTCCACGCCGTCGAGCCAAAAGGTTACTATTTCGTACCTGAAAATATACATAAGTTCATATAAAGCACAAACAATATTTTTATTAATCTCTAAATTTTGAGTTTAATAATACAAGAAATCCACCATAATAGAGATAAATAAATATTTGAGTTGTATACTTTATCTTGATTTTTAAAGAGTATATTCATAGAATGCTCTAACTTACCATTCTTATGATATCCCAGTCCATGACTCCCTTCTCTGACCACTACTTCACTATATATGTTTCCTTCCCCATTAGAATGTAAGCTCTTTGAAGGAATTCTATCTCATTTTGTATTTGTGTCTCTACCACTTAGCACAGCAACAATAAGTGGGCAACCAGGTGGCACAGTGGACAGAGTGCCTTGCCCAGAGTCAGGAAGACTCATCTTCCTGAGTTCAAATCTCTCCTCAGACACTTACTAGCTGTGTGATCCTGGGCAAGTCACTTAAACCTGTTTGCCTCAGTTTCCTCATCTGTAAAATGATCTGGAGAAGGAAATGGCAAACCACTCCAGTATCTCTGCCAAGAAAATTCTAAATGGGGTCACTAAGAGCCAGACACTACTAAAGATGACTGAACAACAAGTGCATTAATAAATGTTTTTCATTCATTTGCTGGGGATTTTGAAGGTTTTAATTTAGTCTGCTGTATTTCTAATGCAAGTAACAAAAGTACAACTCCTAAAAGCAGTGGCGTATAGCCATGCATAATTTTTATGGTTAGCTCTTCATTTGGCCTAGAATAATTTCATGTAATCATATCTTTGAGCTGGAGCCTGCAGGTGATTATCAATTTTAAAGGACTGAAAAGAGACAGAGCTTTAAAAAGATAAGAAAAACAAAAATGAAATTTACACTTCAAGTTTCACTGAATCTTATTTCCTATTAGCTTTTGGTTCAGCTCTAACATCTGAGTAAACTTTAATTAAAGAAAAATGAGAATCAGAGGCAGGGTTCACCCCGAGGTTATTGTATTTTTGGCTGCACATGTACTGAATATTTACACTTCACCTCCTCTAAAGGAAGGTGAGGTTTAAAAACCTCAGGATGCTCCTCATGCTATCAGAAGATAATAAATTTAGAGTTGGATGGGATCTTAGAGGTCATCTAGTCTAATTTGATTATTTTACAAATGAGGAAACTGAAACTAAGAATGGTTAATGACTTCTGCAAAGTCATAACAAATAAGGTTAGACACCCAGGATTTAAACCCAGGGTCTCTGACTCCAAATCCAGTGTTCTTTCCATTGGACCACACTGCTCAACCCTTAAATAAATTAGGGAGCAAGGGAAAAGGTTGAGGGAGAAAGTCTACTTGCCTTGGAGACTACTGTTCTAAATATAGTCTATGAGGAGAGCAGGAAAAAAAAGTCAAGATTAGTTGGCCTTCTCTGCTCAATTATCAAATGCCACCATTGATCCTTCTGGTAATACATTCTGCTGTTTGTGACTGTGCAGGCAGATGGAGTGGAGGTACATATTAGCTCTTCCATACTATAAGGTAGGATTACAGATGCATCCAGGGGTCAAGAAAATGAGTAGTTTTATAAATATAAGCCAAATAAGCAAAGGAAAGTGGAAGGAAAAAATCCAGTGCAAGGGGGAAAGAAACACTCCCCCCTCATCTTTGCCACAAACCTATTTCCTCGTTTCCCTAAAAATACCACAGGAAGTTAGAGCTAGAAAGACTCTGAAGGAAACATACAAAAACGATAGTCCCACAGGCTGTGGTAACAATTCATTATTAACACATAATAATTCATTTTGACACATATCAGGATGGTAAGACACTCACTTTGATGAAATTCTGAAACTTTTTGTTCTGCTGCAACTCTTTGAAGAGACTGACGGCTTCTTTATGATGGCTACAAAATTCTCCATATAGTCTCTTCATTGTATTTGCATTTTCTTCTGAAAACTAATGGAATCATCAGTTAAATGACGGCTTACAAATCTGGTTAACTTTCAAAACTGAAAGATGTGGCGAGGTGGAGTCACCAGAATGAGCCTTGAAGCCAGGAAGGCCTCAGTTTATGACCTGCCTCTGACACATCCTGCAGTGTGACTGTGGTCAAGTCACTGAACCTCACAGGGCTCTAGGCCACTCACTAAGGCCCTACTGACCTGCATGGGTAGAAGGAGTCTTGTTCCTTGGAAGCTCCCTATACCAAAGAATTACAAGTCCAGTCCTTATCCCCACCACTAGTCAATACTGAAAACAGACCATATCCTTAAAAAAAATAAAAGAAAAAGATTATAATAAAAAAATTAAAAATAAAGAAAAAAATATAATAATGATGTAATAATGGAAATTACAGAAACAAACTTCTCCACTCAGGTTTTCTTCAATTCTCAAATTACTTCAGTTGGAAATTGGAATAAAGATATTTGAGAGCAAGCTTTGGCAAGCAACACAATGTGGTGATTTCACATAAAATCTACTGCAACAGGCAACACTTCCACCATCTGATAGACTTGCGATTTCACTAATATGAGCATTCTTTAACATGGTTATAAAGAAACCTCTTCACATACCTTCTCATCCTGTGTGATTCCTGTTAATACTTTGCCAAAAATCCTCTTTGAGGATGTACCCAATATCCTGAAGGCCTTCTCAGTTCTTTATATTTCAAGGGTGCCAATGTATACAAATTAGTCTATCTATTGCTTTTCATTCTTAGGACATGATCAACTCACCACCTTTTCCCACTCAAAAGATCATAGGATCTGACAGTTACAGCTGCAAGGAAATTTAGATGTCATTTAAGTCTAACTCCATCATTTTAGAGATGATGAAGGGGAGACCCATAGAAATTTAGTGATTTACCAAAATCAGATAAGTGCCAAGTACCAAAGGTGGGATTTTAACTCAGGTCCTATATCTCCAAATTCATCATTTTGTCCATTGAAACTCATTGCCTCTCTATAAACATTAAATATCCTCAATAATGTCTTTTATGTGACTTCTAGAGGACACGTTGCCATTTTTTTTAAAGTTATTCTTCCTCTATGTTCACCTATCAGATAGAACACTTATTATTCAAAATCATATTCATGTAGATGTAGATAGCATTTAACTAGGTAGGACAAAATACAGACAAAACTTGAAAGCTGTCCTCAAAGAAAAGACCACGTATGTGTTAACATTCTAATAATCAGAATTACTTTTACATCTGATTGGATAACAAATGGTATTTCACACTTTACATAAGCAGAATTACACCAGAGAATGACAGATACATTTAGAGGGATAAGTAGTGATCTTTACATAGGCAAATATATAAATAAGTAATAGATGCATGTATTCCCTCTGGCTCTGTCAATCTGTGACCATGAAGAGACAATCTACTGTAGAAAATGAGGTTCAAAAGCCTGTCTGCTCCCTTGTCAAGTTTTCATCAAGAATAACATGGATTGTAAATGTATAAATCAACCAACATGTGGGTGAGGAGTTGTTTGTCTGGTTGCATTTTTTTTTTTTTACAAAAGCACCACCAGTGATCTTCTGAAATCTTTTCTTCTTTGAGATATCTTGAAAATTTATCATTAAGTGCTTTTAAAACTGTGTTGCCTACAGAGTAGAGTTCTTCTAAATATAGCAGCGTCTAGGCGGTGCAGTCGAGACAGCCCTGGGTCTGAAGTTGGCAAGATCTGAGTTCACATCCAGCCTCCCATACTTATTAGCTGTGTGATCCTAGGCAAGTCATTTACTCTCTGAATGCCTCAATTTCCTCATCTGTAATAGGGGATAATAATAGCACAACTCCGAGGGTTATTGAGAGACTCAAATGAAATATTTTTGTAAAGTCTTTTGCAAACCTTAAAGCACTATACAAATGCTAGCTATTATTATCCTTATTGTTATTATTGCTATTAATGGTAGTTAGGTGGCATAGCTGGGCCTGGAATCAGGAATACATCTTCATGAGTTCAAATCCAGCCTCAGGCACTTACTAGCTATGTGACCCTGGGCAAGTCACTTAACCCTATAGTTTCCTCATCTGTAAAATGGGCTGGAGAAGGAAATGGTAAATCACTACAGTATCTTTGCTAAGAAAATGCCAAATCAGGTCACGAAGAGTCGGACATGACTGAAAAATGACTCAACAGCGACAGCATCATTATTGTTATATTTGGTTAGGCTTCATGCTCTTAGGTCCCCTTGTCATTTCCTCAAAATAGTCCATCAACTACTGAAATGGTAGAATACTAAATGTAGTAGGATTTCCACTATTACATGCAATGAAAATAGATCACAATAAAAATACAAGCAGACATGTTCTATTCTGCACCTAACCGCTGTACTACTGGTTTCATCTACAAATGCAGTTGAGATGATCTGGCTTGAACAATACAATATCCCTGGAAGTTCCTTTTCCCTTTACTGCATATTTTACTTCTATTTTTTGAAGTGCTAAGCTTGTATCATCTTCCATGACTTTTCGCAAATAACCAATTTCTCTAAATTGGTGTTGCCTGGTTTCCACATTTTTCCATTTGGCAAAAAAAGTCAAATCTTTCTTGATTGAGGCAGTTCTGTGGTTCTTACTTTTCATGTTGTCTGTTATTTCAGTTTAATGACTCTAAAAACTGTTATAGAGTCAATGTCTTTACCTTTATCCATTTCCCATTTTTGGAGTTAATAGATCAGATTGTAGCTGCTGTAATCCTGCAGAGTAATGTCTTCTCATTTTTATCTTTCCTTCTAAACTGGTCATAGAATTATAGACCCAGAGCTAGCCTTCAGAGGTCTAGTTGAATCCCTACTTTTTGCATATTAGGAAATTCATACATATAGTACAGTGGATAGAATAATGGACCTAGTCAGGAAGACCTGAGTTCAAATTCAGCCTCAGACACTTAATAGCTGTGTGACCAGTTCATGCACTCTGTTTTCTGCAGTTTCCTCATCTTTCTCCCAGGAAGGTATTGTGAGGACCAAAATGGGATAATATTTGTAAAGCACTTTGCAAACCTTAAAGTATTATATAAAGGCTAGCTATCATCATCATTATTAAGTGACTTGTCCAAGCTACTGTGACTTTTGTTCTAACCAGTTAGTGATCTGACTATAGTGATAACTATAGGGCTACATAAGCTATATAGGACTATAGAGCTAACTATAAAATAAGTGTTACATTGGTAACTAGTTACTTTCCATCTGCTTAAATAGTCAATTTAATTTATGAATTATTTACTACTGTAGTCAATTTAATTTATAGTCATTTTTGGATTATGTTCAGTGTTCACTATATTTAGTATCTTCTAATTTTTTTCCTCAAAGAATACACTCACAATGTACAGATAAGGCAACACTAAACAGCCTTTGGCCTCTGTCATTTCTTGAACTTGGACCATGTATTCCAGAATAGTTCTGCTTTTTTCTTTCCTGTTCTCACTTTTGTAGAGAAGTGCCTGAGTATCAAAATAAATGCTGAATTAGTTTGAAGGATCTTTCCAAGATCTTAATACACTTTCTCCATCATTTAAGATCATAAATTTAGAGCTGGAAGAGACCTTAAAGGGCAGCTAGTCCAACACCCTCATTTTACAGTTGAGGAAACCGAGGCATAGGGGACATTATGTGGCCTGCCTGTCATGTAGTATCACAGGGAGGATTTGAACTCAGGTTCTCTAATTCCAGGGGACAGCTAGGTGGCACAGTAGATAATAGTGCTGGGTCTGGAGTCAGGATGACCTGAGTTCAAATCCGGCTTCAGACACTTACTGGCTGTATGACTCTGGGCAAGTCACTTCACCCTGTTTGCTTCAGTCTCCCCATTTGTAAAAGGAGCTGGAGAAGGAAATAGCAAACCACTCTGGTATCTTTGCCAAGAAAAACCCAAATGGAGTCACAAAAAGTGCGACATAACTGAAATGACTGAACAATTACCTCTGATTCTAGAACAATCCTCTGCAGAGGATGCTGATGCCTAAATTGCAATCATTTTCATAATGGTATGTTGGTTTGTATTTCTAGTGAATGTTACAGCACACAGACTAGAAGACCAAGTGTCCCAGAAAATGATACTGCCTCTGGGTACAAGATAAAAGCAATTTTGTTGACTCCTTTGCAGCTAAGTCCTGATTAGTGTGAATGATGAATCTCATAAAATAAATGCATTATTCAAGTTCATATAAATCTCTTCCATTGAGCTGCAACCAATTACCATACTTTACATTCAATTATAACTTCTAATAGTGCGAATTCAAGTAATGGGTCCACATAGGGGAGTTTATTATTTGTACAAATCAGGACCTACTGCCTTTATTAAAAGAGTGTGAATATAGCCCTTCCACTTAGCTGGAACCCTTTTGTGCCTTCTGATTTCATTCACTGCAAAAATCACGACATCAATATGATTGAGCTCCTGCCAGAGCATTTCAACTCATTAGACATGAACAAGTTCTAAATTTCCTCACCTATAAAATGAAGTGGCTGAAAAAGCCAGTCCATCTACTAATGTCCCTTCCAGGTGCCAAATCCCATGATGCTCTTATCCCCATCATTTAATTACACTATTAGAACAGCCATCACTTTTGTAATGTGTCTGTCAAACTTGATGAAGAGTTTTGCCCACATGTTACTTGTTATGAGGATAATATCAAGGATGGAGTAAGAAAACTAAGGTATTTCCCAGAGAACATTCCCAGAAAATGGACTAGCAAAGCATCCTAGCATCAGCCTCCCAAACCAGTAACAAGAAGAGAAAGCCATCTAAACCCCTATTTACCTATCCCATATCTTCACAGGGATAAGAACTCTGAAAACCACTGAAGGCCTAAAAATGGTTAAATTTTTTACCCACACAGGCATTTAAAGTGTTTTTACCTGCTGCACCAGGATATCCCCGATTCGGTTGATAACAAAATTTCTGTCACTGCCTTCACAGGATTCCTGTCTCCTCTCCTTCATGCTATAGAAGAAATGACTATGAATCTCTAGTAACTCATCTAAACAGGGAAATATTTTATCCACGGTGCTGTGGTCAAGCTGGAGTTCTTCTTTCATTCCTTTTCTAAATATTTCAGACATGATAAGCAGGGTCTGGATGTGATGCATTTCAGTTTGCATCAGCTCTGTAACGAAAGAGAAGCAGCGGCCATCTTAGTCAGAAATATTTGCTTAATATTTGTGTTCCTATACTACCACCACATCCCTAATATCATACCATGAAAGATTGTAATGTGTCAATAAAATGTTGCATACTTGCTTCCATAATAGAAATAAGTATTAATCCAACATTTCGTTCAAAGCAAAAAATTTATTATAATATTATTTTGATCTTCCAGAATTAAAAAAGGACAAATATATGTCGAATTCATTATGTCAGAATCCACTGTGTCACATCCCAATAAACCTGTAACTATGAGACCTGAAGTCAGTGTCTAAGTAATAAATCTTTTCTTTACTGGGAGACCACTGCATATCCTTCCTATCTGCCCCCAGCAGACCTGTTCTTTATGCTCTAGGCTTTGTTTTTCACTGAAACTCCATTTCCTCCAGGGGGAAAAAAATTCCATAAGAGAGAATAGATAATAATTCAAAAATAAATGGAGGGGTCAAAAGCACAAATTCCTGAACATTGGGTGCTTCATGGGATAAGCTGTGTCAATTTGATATAAGCTGAGCAGAAACTCAGTTTTGTACAGAAATTCTACAGTCCCACTTATGAAGAAGAGATCATCCTAAAAGGATCTTTTTTTAGTATCCTAACCTAAAGTAAAATGCATTTGTTTGTACTAATTTGGCATTTATGATAATGTATCCTGGACTGCAGGGAAGTTTATCATCACACTATGAAAAAAGGACTAATTAGGAAAACTAATGACTTGAAGGAAATTTCCCAGGAAAATGTTAATAGTACTTAAGTGAATAAAATGTTTTTTTTTAAGTATTCACTTAAGTGAATAAAATGGATTTGCAGAGAGACAAATCATGTACTTACTAGAAACTAACAGAATGATTAAAAGACTCTGCTTGGCAACATTCTGTTGGCTGATAGTTATCCTAATTATACAAACTGAAGAATCTAACTGAATTTCTGTAAAATATTCTTTCTTCAGACTGGCCTTCCCTGATAATTATTCTGAAGTGAGGTGTGAAGTGGCAAGAGAAGGGCCACTGGGTGGTGCCATAGTGCACAGAGCACCTAGACCTGGAGTCATGAAGACTCATCTTCCTAAGTTCAAATCTGACCTCAGACACTTATTAGCTGTGTGACTCTGGGCAACTTACTTAACCTAGTTTGCCTCAGTTTCCTCATGTGCAAAATGAGTTCGAGAAGTAAATGGCAAACTACTCCAGTATCTTTGCCAAGAAAACTCCAAATGGGGTCATGAAGAGTCAGACACGATGGAAAGGACTTAACGAAGTGAGGTATGACCCACCAACATGAATTACAGTGAATTTCCAAGTACCTTATGTCATGGAGGTACCTGAATGGTACCTCAAGATGGCCTTGAACAGCAGCGATGAGTTCTCACCTACCACACATAATCAACAATGCTCACCAAAAATGACATCCTGTCTTTTGATGACATCTTTTTCCTGTTTGCTGCAAAATGCCGGCTCTACCACAACACTCCAGGACTCTGCTTCGAGCTCCTGTGCATCTGAGCTGAGGTCACTCCACAGGGATGAATCAGTGACATCTGGAACAGGTAGAAAACTGTCAGGAACATCGACAAACCCAGCCTGATGGGTTTTTAGCAAGGATAGCCCTTCATACACAGAGAGGTGCAGTCATTTCTCCCAACCAATCGATGAACCTGAGCCAGCCTACTGAGGAAATGCAAATGATTCGACCAAATGATTTAAAATGGGAACTTGCAAACTGGACCACACAAAGAGAGTACTAACCATGGGGAGGGGTTTCAAAAGAGAAAAGAGCAATTAGCTATTGAATTATTGATATTAATTGGTACTGATGTATTGGTATCAGTATATTGTATTGGCACATTGGTATTGATGTTTTGAAATACACATATGAAGGATTGCAGGTCATTTTAGATTTTCAAAAATCTTCTTTAATGATCTTCAGTGCTTGCAAAGCCCTTGAAGAATTTTGAAACTACAATTTCACTCTCCCCTAATGTTTTCTACCATTTATTTAAATACTGAATTTTGTCCTTGTCTGGTTTATTTCTCTGTTCACTGCCTTGCTGGTCATCACTAACATGCCTACCAGGCAGCAGACACGTATTCACCGTCACATGCAATAATGTATTTTTCAATCACAATGACAACTCTTGCAAAAATACTACAAGAAAAGCAGTATTTGAATTTGTCTGGAGATTATATTGTGCTTGAGACATTCCCACACCTCTCTGTCAAGCTAGAAGGGAAAATGGCCTAGAGAATTATAGGTCTCAAATTTAAAATATAAAGAAACATAATAAGGCCACCTTAAAACTGGAAGACATCTTAGTGGTCATCTAATCCAACCTCTATCTAAAGACTAGTTTCCCTCTCCAATAAGTAGTCATACAGCCTGAGTTAGAAGACTTCTAGAAGGGGGAAACTCAGAACCTACCAAAGCAGCCCTTTTCATTTCTAGACAGTTTTAATTACTAGAAAGTTGCTCCTTATAGGAAGCTGAAAACTGCCTCCATACAACTTTCACTGGTTCTACATCTACTCTCTGGGACTAAAGAGAAAGAAAAATTATGTATATGTATATGTATGTATATATACATATATACACATATATATAATTTATTCTTCCATGTGACAACACTTCAAATGTTTAAAGGCTGAAATTATGTCCCCACTCCCTTCTCTCTTCCCGGCTAAATGTCCGTGGCTTCTTAAACTAATTTGGTAGGGCATGAAATCAAATCTCCTTGCTATTTTTGCTATTTTGTCTCGACATGCTCCAGTTTATCCATGTGCTTCTCCAAATATAGTGGCCAGAAGTGAGCATGATGCCAAAGCTGTGGTCTGAGCAGAGCAAGACAGAGCTATCACCTTGTAATTCCAAACATTACTTTTCTATTAAAAAAAAAAAAAAACGAAGATGAGAGTCAACATAACTGAGTAGATACAGTGCTGGATTTGAAGCTAGTAGATCTGGGGTCAAAACCCACTGCTAACACTTATGTGTTAACTTATGTGTGAACATTGACAAGCCATATACAGCTCTTAGCTTCGTAACTTCATCTACAAAATGAAGGGGTTGGACTAGATGGTCTGTAAATTTCCTCTTACCCCTAAATCTATGAACGATGATTTTATGAACTTATGTATTTGCTTTTTTTGGCTAAAAAGAAAATCACATTGTTGAAATGTATTGAGTTTGCAGTCCATTAAACTCCATACCAAGGAGAGCTTGATAAATTCTTGGTGATTGAACCAAGGCACTACTGACTTTTGCCCTGTGACTATCCTCCTGTATTTACATTTTCCCTCAGACATAGCATAGGTATAGTATTTTAATCCTTATCCCAGACTAAATTCTTACTTTAAATTCTATCTGTCCATAATTAATAGACAAAAATTGCAATATTTATTTTATTTGTCACCAGGTACTAACTTCATTTGATATTACTAGGATTTGTTAAATTCAACAAGCATATATTAAGCACCCATTGTCTACAGAGTGCTCACAATAAAACACAGTCCTGCCTTATCAAACTTAGAGTGTGGTGGTGAGAAAAGAAAGAACCAAAAATCCAAAATAACACATGATATAATGGGAGGCAGACTTCTGACAAAGTTTCATACCCTGCCAACAAATTGATCAGGAGCTCCACTGAACAACTTTTCTTGCTCCCTTATAATGATGAGATCACAAGATCACCAGCAAACAGAGATCTGTGAGATTGAGGCTAGAATGTAAGCTTCTTGAGGGCAAGGACCATCTTTGTTTTCATCTTCCTCAGTGCCTAGCACAGTGTCTGGAATGTAGTAGGAGCTTAATAAATCCTTGTTGATTGATCCAAGGGGCTACTAGCAAGCAAGCTGGAACATGGCATTTGAGTTGAACTTTAAAGACTAGATAGGAAGATGAGGAAAGTGGTCATGGCAGGCAGTGGGGAAAGTGTACATGTAAAGGAAGGGCCTCCCATGCCCATCTCTTTAGCAATCCAGATCAGGCTCTGATCTGGGCGCCATTTGAGACCCACCTGAATTGGATCTTCCCACAAATGGGTTCAAGGGTCCCCTCTAGGGAGTTCTGATGTATTTGGAAAAGAGGGTAGGTCCCAGACCCCATCAAAATTCTCCAAGCAGATAACACCTTCCAGAGCTCCCATAGCAGTTAAGTGGTGTAGTGGACAGAGCAAAGAACATGGAGTCAGAAAGACCTGAATTCTAATCCTACCTTAGACACGCATTAGCTGTATGACCCTGAACAAGTCACCTAAACTTTTTGTGCCTCAATTTCTTCATCTGTAAAGTGGAGATAATAATAGCACCTACCTCACAGGGTTGTTGTGAGGATCAAATGGATTAATATACGTAAAGCATTTTAGAAATCTTAAAGTGCTAAATAAATGTTAGCTATTGGTTATCATTATTATGGGGTTGTCTGGGCCAGCCTATTTTAGAGTATATTCTATCCCCATATAACTTCAGACTTCAGTGCATTCTCCTTTCTTCCCCAAGTGTAAAGCAATATCCTTGGAGTTCTGGAGTCTAAGCTGGAGACCTTTCATAGTGTAATAGTCTCAACAGAGGAAAAAAATCATAACCGCCCATCAACCCACTTGACCAAGAGTTTATCCAGCACATACCAAAAAGCAATTCTTTTGTGCTTGTGGTTGGCAGCAATGATTATGAATGATCTGTATTTATCAAGCCCTTAGAGTGTGGTTGGATTTTTTTAAAGATTTCTTTCATTTCAGCTACTTCCACTTATTTTTGCCTAACTTTGGGGGGAGTTAAATTTCTGATCTTCATGTGGCATTTCTAGACTCTTTAAAGGCAGAGAGAACGGAAGAAATCTCCTGGGAGAACAGTAGCCACTTGGGATCATTCTAATTTAGGCATAAAGTATTGAATGGCCCTCAGATCCCAGGATTCTTCCCTTACTGTAATTGTGATATCCCCTTGGGCTCTTTGCAGAGTTATTTCATTCACCTTGTATTCAGAAAGCAACTTTCATCCTTAAGAAAATATCTTGTGGCTAGGAAGCTTCAGGTCAGTTTCAGAAAGACAGCTGAAGAGTGCATTATGCTTAAGTTTGGAAAGACATCTTACTGGGGGAGGAGGGGAAGGAGGAGGGTGGTCCAGACCTGTGATTTCATCAGGGTGGGGAATTCCTGGCATAGAAACACCCTCCACCAACGCAGATCAACAACTCATCTGTTACTTATAGTCTCAGAGGATGACCCAGAGTATAACGAGATTAAATAATTTGCCCAGGATCACATATCTAGTATGTGTCAGAAACAAGATTTGAACATAGGTCTTCCTGATGCCAAAGCCAGCCATCAGGCCACCACGTCATCTGTCTCTCTATTTTTAAATACATTTACAACTGAAATATGGAAATCAGGATTCCATATACAACTGAACCTGTGAGAAGCTCAGGAGCACAAATAAAAATTAATTTGAGTTGGGCCAATTTTTTTTCATTTTGATGGCAGCAAAACACACAAAAAATGATCATCAATACACAATAAGCTACATAGTCTTCACTAGTACATGTCATTCTTAGGATATTATTTCTTAGAATATGAACCTTAAAAACTTAAAATAAAGGACTATCACACTCACTAGGCCATATTTGGTGCTTCTAATATGTTAAATTTCCATTTTTTTTACTGTAACAACATAATTAGAATATAAGTTTTATTAAATAGAATTTAAAATAAAAGGTCACGAATTTCAATAGGAAGATGGACCACCCAGTCTGAAGAACCAGAGAATATATAATATAATCTTGATACTATTTGACTACATAAAATAAAATAGGAAATCTTTTTTTCTTTTTTTTCCCAAATGCTAACAGAGATATCAATGGCTGAGTGAATGCCAGAGGGTACTCTTCTCACCTTCCATTATGAATGAATCCATGGAGGGAGAAGATCCCATGGACTGTAACAGCTCATCAGAATGTGACCTAGTCCTCCAGTTGCTACCATCAGCATCTGATTCCAAAGATGTCACTGACCTTCTGAAACTAAATCAGGTGGGGAGTGGGATAGGGAGGGAGAAGAAGCAGAATTAACCACAGCATCAACTCTGAGAACTTCAAGGATGTGAAAACAGATTAAATCTTACCTTTCTAGGTTGGTACCAGGAACACTTCTGGACAGCGAGTACCCTGGACATGTGGCTTCTTTTCTTCCAGTAGGAAGCCCAACAGGCATGGAAGAAGAAGAGTGCAGAGAAGAGGAATTGGGATGAGGAATATCCCTAAATGAGGAATCTAGAAAGCAAAGTACAAGCATCACAGGTTGGTTGGTTTGTTTTTTAATGGACAGTAAAAATCACAATAAGGTACAGAAAGTTAAATCCTTAAAACGGTTCACTCACGCTTTTTTAAGAAGTTAGACATCACAGCATTCTCCATATACAGTCCATCCACTGGCAACATCCCTTCGATTTAACACCCTACCCAAAAGCCTTGCCTACAAAGAGCCATATTTTGGTGTGTCCATCTGGAGACTGTAGTACTCAACACTACGTAAATAATGAGGGCAATGGGATGGGGAAACACGGAACACAGCTCACCTATAAATTACTGCTTACGCTCCCTGGAGATGAGTTTTAAATAAATACAAGGTGTTATTAGCATCATTAATATAATACATGCTGTGTGTATACCCATATACACACACAGGGTGTATAAATAGAATGGAATGCTGTTGGAGGGGTGGAGGAAGGGAGAAGGAGTGTCCCTCATGGCATAAGAATGGAGGTAGGTGAAAAACTGCCATTCAAACTTAAATTCAATGGCTTCATCCTGAAAATAGAATGGTGTTTCCATAGACTATTACATTTAATATCCATTCTTGTATGTCAGGAGGTGGAAAGGAAAAAACATCCTGAATACAGGCAAACTTGTAAAATACTATAAATACTTTTAAAGAGTATATGACAGAATACATTATCTGAAAGGAGAGGAAAACCATTAACCCACAGTTCCTTCTCATCCAGTCAAACAAATAGGTGTTAAGTACCTACTCTACACATACCATAATGAAAAACAACCCAGTCTAGGCCCTGAAGCAGCTCACAGTCTACCTGACGTGAGGCGAGGGAGGAAAGAGACACAACTTGTGTGGCAATACAACCAACACAAAAGTGAGGTTAATGGAGTGAAGGAGAGAGCCAGCCAGACAGACGGCTCGAGGAGAATGTAAAGAGGCCTCTCAACTGAACAGGTGCACACGTACTCTATTTCTCTGTTGTTTTTTTTAATTTTGTTTTGTTTTTGCAAATTTTAACCAACTGAGCTTGCGATTAAAAGGTTCATGCAATAAGTGAAACGTTCACATAAGATTCTTGAATAGGTCTGATGAGTGTTTTTCATTTGTGAGTTGTGTGTTTCAAATGTAAAAATCACATTAAATCCACCATAGGCAGTGGAAGGAGAGACGCATGAACAAGAAAACAATAAAAGGAGGTCTTTTATTTGGAGAGCTATTTGTGGCGTGCATTATACTTCAAAAGAACTGTCCTGCCCATTTTATTATATCCACAGAACTTACTTCCAAGAGTGGCTTGTGGTCTGATCTTGTTGTGATATCTCTCCTGGAGTTTCTGGTGAGGAAGAACAGTAGAAACGCACAATATCAGATCAAAGTCTTGCTGTGAGAAGGCCCACAGAGTTAAACAGAAGGAGACTCTAATCAGTGGCTCTCATCTTAGACATCACATTTTTTATTATGAACAATGTTCAAGAAGCATCCTCGGGGGAACCAGGAAGACAGCCCGCCCACCCTGCCAAGAGTAAGATGGAAGAGTTCCCTTCCATTCAGTCTCCTCCTACCTTCTTTTTTTTTTCTTTACTAGTAGCTACTTGCTATTCTTGTAATGGGAAATAAGAAAGGGGGCACTTCATGGACACTTCTGCCAAAACACTGAAGTTCACATGCTGAAGGATTACTAATAATCATGGTTCTGATTTATATAGTGCTTTAAGCAACCATCCCCATATCACTTCCAAATCTATTCATTGATTCCTTCATTTTATCCTTGACCTTCTCAAACAATCAACAGAAAGGAAAACAAATCCAAGCCCAACCTACATCTATGTGTGGCTGCACTTTAGTCTTTATGTGTTTTTTAGAAGCATCTGCTTTAAGGACAGAAGTTGTGCCTGCCTCCTGGACAAAAACAACTGGTCACCATTCGCTACAGTTGCTGCTTGGGGAAGACATTTAGAAGGTCACGATGGGGGGATTCAACCAAGGGAGTCTAACAAGAGAATACAGACGTGGTCTCAGATTACCTTGGTACATGGAGGGGTGGACTCCCTACAGCTTTTGTGTACACTTGCATTACAGACTGAAAGAAAAAGCAAATCTTTCAATATTCATAACAAAGTATCATTTACTTAAAATGCACCAGACTAGAACATTCTATTTTAATTAAGATTCTCCCCACAAAATTGCTTCTCCCACTAAAACCTGAAATTGGAGCACAACCCATAAATTGGCATAATATGTATTTCAAAATGTTCATTTAACACCAAGCCCTAATTTCCTTGACTTTGTTAGTCAGCAAAAGTTAACCAGAAATCTCTCATGTGCCCAGCTTTGTGCAAGGTGCCACAGGGAACATAAAAGAAGTCTTTTGTCCTTGTCTAACCTATTTGTTCTTTGCCTTGCTAGTTATCACTTATATGTCAACTAAGGATTGAGTGGCAACCATGTCATACATATTTATGGATTTTTCCAACAGACTTTGACAACCACTCCAAAAAATCACAGGGATTTTGTCCAGAGGTTTTACTGTACTTGAGAAATTCCTATTCTTCTCTGTAAAACCAGAAGAGATATGAAAGGCAAAGCAATGGAAATGGAATAGAAGGGATGGCTAAAATCATGAAGAAAAAGACTTGTTCAATAATTAGATATCAGGCCCAAAGAAAGATGAGGGTCAAAGATGACTCCAAGATTTTGAGCCTAGATTAAGAGGAGAATGATGATCTAATTATTAAACAAACAAATAAATAAAAAAGACAGGTGAAAGACTTTCTTCTGGGGGTGGGGAACCTGCAGCCTCAAGGCCACATGTGGCCTTCTAGGTCCTTGGGTGTATGCGGCCTTTAGTTTTACAGAACAAATCCTTTTATTAAGGGGATTTGTTCTGTGAAATTTGGATTCAGTCAAAGGGCTGCACTTGAGGACCTATAGGGTTGCAGGTTCCTCACTCTGATTAACTACTCCGATCAACACAATATTGAACAATTCCCCAAACACTCCGTGAAAAATGTTCTCCACCTCCAGAAAGAGAACTAATGAATTCTGAGTGCATACTGAAGCACATTTTTTTACTTTACTTTTCTTGGGTTTTTTTTTGTAATATAGCTAATATATAAATATTTTTACATGCCTTCACATGTATAGTGGGTATATATTGCTTGCTTTCTCATGAGTGGGGGAGGGAGAGAATTGAACGCAACAAAAAAAGAATGTTAAAAATATATAAAATAAATAAATGAAAAAGTTTTTAAAAGTAAATAAATAAAATGTTGGGGAGATAGGCTTTGTTACTTCACTGGTGATTATTTTTTGCTTTTCACAGCTTTTGGGGGAAAGCAGATGAGTTTAGTTTCAAGCATGCTGATTTTCCAGGCAGGGCGGCAAGACCTCTATGTAAAGATGTCATGTAGCTAGCTAAAAAAGCAAGATAGAACAGACTACAGGTCAGGGCTGAAAGTGGGTAGCAGGGAGCTAGTGTCATGGCTAGCCAACTACACTCAAAGGATGACAGAGTATTTCAAGGAGGAGGGTCACCAACAGTACCAAGTGCAACAGAAAGGTCAAGGAGGATGAAGCCTGAGAAAAGGACATTTTGACCTGGCTAAGCCTAGGAGGTGGTCACTGATGATACATCACTCACTCCACTTTGCATCTGCAGCTCTGCCAGACACTCTCTCTTACCTTCCCACTTTATCATGACCCCTGGTGTTCTCTCCCACCCAAATGTCTCCCCTGATCCTCCAGCTTCCCAGCCTCCTTTTGTGTGTTGTCATTCCCCATTAGATTGTAAGCTCCTTGAGGGCATACACTGGTTTTTTTTTTCTTTTTTGTATTACCAGTGCTTAGCACAGTGCTGGGCACATATCTTTGTTGAATTGAATTGAATTTAAAAGAGTAGTTTTTTAGGGTTTATTTTTTTAATAAGTAATGTAGGAGGGATATAAGTCAGGCAGTTAAGTGGGAAGTTGTTGCTGAGAAATGAACACAGCTTCAAGGACTTTGGCTTCAACTGAAGGAGAGAAGTGGGATGGTAGTTTGAAAAAGGGATTGGGAGGGGGTGGACATCAATGGAAGATGCCAAGTTACATTTAGTAAACCTTCTGTAGACTAGATTAAGAATACCAACAACTTATTTTTTTAAGAGTGAGCATTATTTATCTTGTGCCTTTCCTTATTCCAGAAATCAAACTTCACTCTCTAAAAGATATCTTTGCAAAGTTCTTGTGCATTTTTATGCATTTAACATTGGCTGCAGAATGGCCAGTAAAACCCTGCAGATGACATTTAAAAGAATATTTAGGAGGTGGAGCCAACATGGCAGAGAAAAGGTAGCGATTCACCTGAGCTCTCCCCAAAACCCCTCCAAACACCTTTATATAATGCCACAAAACAATTCCTGGAGCAGAAGAATCCACAAAAGGATGGGGTGAAATAATTTCCCAGCCAAAGACAACTTAGAAGGTCAGCAGGAAAGATGTGTTACACCTGGGTAAGAGTGGAACACAGTCTAGAACAGGCCATGCCAGTACACCAGCCCCAGCAAACCAGGAGCAAGCCTTGGGAGCCTTTGATTCTGCAGCAGCAGCAGCTGCTTCCAGAGCTCTCAGCGAACTACTGCTCAGAAGGAGATTATAGGGGTCTCTTTGCTGGCATTGAGGCAGGACTCTGTTGCTTTGCTTATACTTGGATCTGGGTCACAGTCTTGGGTGGCAGTCCCATGGCAGGGAGGAGCGCTAGCACACCTCAGCTTATCGCCATAGTGGAGCAGGGACCCTCATCACAGTTCCAGGGCAGAAAAGAGTACATGCGGTTACCCGTAGACCAGACCACACACCTTTCCTTAGATCATATCACATAGGAAGAATTGAAAACATATAGGTCCCTAAAAGTATCTCTGAAAACAGTACACAAAATCCTTGAAGATTAGGATAGTGTGCCCACCACCCTGGAAACAGAGCCTCACTTTAACAAAGGGTTAAAAGTCAAGAAATAGGCTGGGAAAATGAGCAAACAACAGAAAAAATTCTGAACATAGAAAGTTACTATGGTGACAAGGAAGATCAAAACACACACTCAGAAGAAGATAAGAAAGTCAAAGCTCCTGTATCCAAAGCCTCCAAGAAAAATATGAATTAGTCTCAGGCCGTGGAAAAGCTCAAAAAAGATTTTGAAAATCAAGAAAGAGAGGTAGGTAAAAAATTGGGAAGAGAAATAAGGATGATGCAAGAAAACGATGAAAAAAGAGTCAACGGCTTGGTAAAGGAGACGCAAAAAATACTGAAGAAAATAATACCTTAAAAAACAGACTAAGTCAAATGGTAAAAGAAGTACAAAAAGCAAATGAGGAGAAGAATGCCTTCAAAATTATAACTGGTCAAATGGGAAAAAGGCACAAAAATTCACTCAAGAAAAATACTCCTTAAAAAGCAGAATTGGCCTAATGGAAAAGAAGGTACAAAAGTTCACTGAAGAAAATAATTCCGTAAAAATTAGAATTCAGCAAATGGAAGCTAATGAATTTATGAGAAATCAAGATAAAACAAAACCAAAAGAATAAAAACATAGAAGATAATGTGAAATATCTCATTGGAAAAACAACTGACCTGGAAAATAGATCCAGAAGAGATAATTTAAAAATTGGGACTACCTAAAAGCCATAATCAAAAAAAAAAAAGAGCCTAGACACCATCTTTCAAGAAATTATCAAGGAAAACTGCCCTGATATTCTAGAACCAGAGGGTTAAACAGAAATTGAAAGAATCCATTGAACACCTTCTAAAAGAAATCTTAAAACAAAAAGTCCCAGGAATATTATAGCCAAATTCCAAAGCTCCTAGGTCAAGGAGAAAATATTACAAGCAGCCAGAAAGAAACAACTCAAGTATTGTGCAGCTACAGTCCTGCACAACCAGCGGCCCACAAAAGGATTTTGGGTGGCCCTCGAAAAATGAAGAGGATGTAGATACATGCTTGCACAACATACCACCTGCAGGCTGCATTGGAGGACCATAAGTGGCCTGCAGGCGATATGTTGTGCAGGCCTGGGATAACACAAGATTTAGGAGCTTCTACATGAAAGGATTGGAGGGCTTATAATGTCATATTCTGGAGGTCAAAGGAGCTAGGATTACAACCAAGAATCACCTACCCAGCAAAACTGAGTATAATCCTTCAGAGGAAAAAACAGACATTCAATGAAATAGAGGACTTTCAAGCATTGTTGATGAAAAGATCAACACTGAATAGGAAATTTGACTTTCAAATACAATATTCAAGAGAAGCATAAAAAGGTAAACAGGAAAGGGAAATCAAAAGGGACTTAACAAGGTTAAACTGTTTACATTCCTACATAGGAAGATGATACTTATAACTCATAAGATTTTTCTCATTATTAGGGCAGTTAGAAGGAGTATATATAGGCAGAAGACACAGGTGTGAGTTGAATATGAAAGAGTGATATCTTATAAAATAAAATTAAGGTATGAGAGAGGAATGCACTGGGAGAAAGGGAAAGGGGGAGGTAGAATGGCATAAATTATCTCACATAAAAGGGACAAGAAAAAGCTTTTACAGTGGAGAGGAAGGGGTGGGGGAGGTGAAAGAGAATTAATCTTACCCTCATCAGAATTGGCTCAAAGAGGGAATAACATACACATTCAATTGAGTATAGAAATTTACCTTATCCTACAGGAAAGTAGGAGGGAAAGGGGATGGCGGGGTGATAGAAGGGAGGACAGACTGGGGGAGAGGCAGTCAGCAGTAAAACATTTTTGAGGAGGGACAGGGTGAAAGGAGAGAGAGAATAGAATAAACGGGGTGAGGGAGGCAGTGAAATAGGATGGAGGGAAATATAGTTAGCAATAGTAACTGAAAAAAATTTGAAGCAAGTTTCTTTGATAAAGGCCTCATTTCTCAAACATATAGAGAACTGAGTCGAATTTATAAAAATGAGTCATTCTCCAATTGATAAACGATCAAAAGATATGAACAGTTTTCAGATGAAGTAATCAAACCAACTTATAGCCATATGAAAAAAATGCTCTAACTCACTATTGACTGAAGAAATGCAAATTAAAACAATTCTGAGGTACTACTTCGTACTTATTAGATTGGCTGATAGGACAGAAAAGGAAAATGACAAATGTTGTAGGGAGTATGGGAAAAATGAGACATTAATGAACTGTTGGTGGAGTTGTGAACTGATTCAACGACTCTGTAGAGCAATTTGGAACTATGCCCAATAGGCTACAAAGCCATGCATACCCTTTGACCTAGCAATATCACTACTATGTCTGTATCCCAAAAGAGATAAAAAACAAAAAGGCAAAGGATCTATATGTACAAAAATATTTATAGCAACTCTTTTCTGGTGGCAAAGAACTGGAAATTGAGGGGATGCCCATCAATTGGGGAATGGGTGAATAAATTGCAGTATATGATTGTGATGGAATACTATTGTGCTATAAGAATGATGAGCAAGATGTTCTCAGAAAAATCTGGGAAGACTTACATGAGCTGATGCAAAGTGAAATGTACTGTGCACAAAGTAACAGCAATATCTTAAGATGATCAGCAGTGAATGACTTAACTGTTCTTAGCAACAGAATGATCCAAGACAACTCTGAAGAACTTATGATGAAAAATGCGATCCATCCCCAGAGAAAGAACTGATGGTGTCTGAATATAGATTGGAGTATACTTTTTTTACTTTCTTTATTTTTCTTGAGGTTTTTTTTGTTTATGTATTGCTTCACAACATGACTAATATGAAAATGTTTTGCATGACTACACATGTATAACCTATATCAAATTGCTTGCCTTCTCAATGAGGAAGGGGTGGGAAGGGATAGAGGGAGAGAATTTGGAACTCAAAGTTTTAAAAACTGATGTAAAAATTGTTTTTACATGTAATTAGAGAAAAACTAAAATACTAAATAAATTTTTAAAATAAAATTAAAAATTCACAAAAAAAATTTATTCGAGTTTGGGACAACTACATTTAACAACTATACACAAGATGTCCTTAACTTCTGATCTTGTAACAAGCAAAAAATGACTTACTCAAAAGGAAAAGAAGGTAAGACATACCTGATGAGAGCTAAAGTCCACAGTCACTATGAGGGAAAAATAATCAGTTTATCTTTAGAAAAAATCTGCTAATGACATTTATCATACTTAAAACCTCAGCTGTGAGTTCAAAATGTAAAAGTTTTAAAATGGAGAAAGATCTTGTATGTAGCCCCAGAGAGGGCAGGTCATGGCTGCTGCCCCTGAGACAAGAGTCCACCTGGGTGTGTGGGAATAAAAAGTTTTAATACTTATACATTGAAGTTCATTTGTGTATATTTTTATAAATGAATATTAACCAAAAAAATAAAACTAAAGAAAAATAAAACCAACAAACAATTTTTGAGTTCCCACCTACCAGGTACATAGTGCTGAAAGGGAAGCTAAGATAATATTTGTTGAGATCTAGTCCCTTCTCATAGGGAGCGTACAAACTAATGAAGAGAAGATGAACAAAGACAAAATATAAACAGATTCAGCAAAATCAAAAGAAGTTACTTACTAGCGCACTGGAATGACTCTTTTCCCAGAAGGGGTTTATCACAAACAAAACATGGTAGAACCCCTGAGAACATCCCGGGAACAAATTGATGTCGATTCAATTTCTCTTTGTCTTTGGCATCCTTGTTCTTTGTCTTTAGACACAACAATAGCAGGAGAGGGAAAACACATAAAAGCAGCTGGAGTACTAGGAGCCAATTTTTTTTAACAGCACAAAGTCTTTGTATTAATAATTATCTCTACAAAGATTGTTCCTAGTACTGAGTGACACCCTTCCCCCCAACTCCCAGCCAAGGTAAGCTAACACTAGGAGTTTGGACACTAATCCATTCTAAACACAAAAACATTTTCAAATACAAGCACTACAAAAAATAAAATTTAGAAAAACTAAAAATTTTTAAATACATAGGAGAAACTTTTTAGCACCTGCTGGGAACCACAGGCCACAAAGATATGAATGCAATGTCCGTTACCTTTTTCTGCAAGATATGATATTGACTCCCAGTTAATTACCTTAGATTTATTCCTAGGGCTGGTCATCCTATTCATGAGAAAGCTGAACGTACGACTCACTTTGTACTTCTCCGACTCTGATTTGGCAGGTATGATGTATTTATCCCATTCCTCCTCCTGAATCCTAGAACACAGAATCATTTACCATGAACAAAGCAAGGCAGAATTGTAGATTTAGAACTATCATCCACTGTACTGAGTCTAGCATTTGCTAGATGTGTTCAATTTTTAATTTTTTTTCTAAAGGCATGAAAACCTTCTGTTTATTCAGAAGTCATTTCAACCCTATTCTGTCACCCAAGAAAAAAGTCAACTCCCTATTATTGGTGATAAAGCAAAGTTTCCATGTCCCAGATAAGCCAAACAAGCAATAATTTGGGAAGCATCTATGTGGTTGGAATTGGTCAGACTCAATGCTTTTGCAGACATACAAGGGTATGTACAAATGTAATCCTCAGAAATTCAAACAACTCATCACCTCTGTGCCTGGCTTCAAAGTCCTCCTCCTCACATACCACTCCCAGAAATCTGACAGTCAGTTGAATGACAAAGGGGAGGAAGCTGCAGATTACTCTATGAAGTTACTGATAATTAAGAAATGACTATATAAAATTTAGAACTCTCCTAAGCCTGGCACCTAAATCATAGGACAGAAAGGAACAAAGACCTTCCATGAAAAGATATATTTCCCTAAATGTCAACTGGCAATACCGTAATTCTCAAAGCCAAACAACAAAACAAAGAGTAATATTTGAAAGACAAGCTGCTCTACAAAAACTCATTCCATAAAATAAGAGAAAATCACATATTAAAGGTCAATATAGTATTTATGTCAAATTAGATAATGTTTAAGAAAGAAACACTTTCCCAATATGTGTTTAAAAATTGAAGTCTTCTCCACTCTACGACTCTATTTGTCATCACTGAAGCCTAGCACATTCAGCCCCTAAAGAATGCTTCAAAGCATACAGAGAAGTGTCAAAACACAGGAGACTATTACTACTCCTCATCAACCAAAGACTGAGAGAGGTTGACTATGTTATGCCAAGAGTTCATAACCCTGGAAGTCCAAAAATTTGTTTTTTAAAAATATTTTGCTAACTGTATTTCAATACAATTGATTTCCTTTGTAATCTCATGTATTTTATTTTATTCATTTAAAAACATTATTCTGAGAAGGGATCTATAAACTTCACCAGACTGTCACAGGGGTCCATGACACACCCAAAATCATTAAGAATCTCTTCTTTATTCAATGAAATTACTCAATGGTTATCAAGAAAGTTTTATTGGCTATATTGCTAGTCCATAATCAATCAAAACACTGATTTTTTTTAAAAAAGAGATATAAGAAAGTTTTGTTCAGTGACTTCACTTGTTTGGGCTGTTCTCTTATCAACAAAATTACAGTAGTTGGGCTAAATAATCCCTAAGATCCATTCCAGGCTACAAATTCCAATATTGTCTATAAATTTCAACATGCTCTAAAGAAATCTAAGGGTTTCTTTCATATCTCTGGTAGCTCCTTTAGAATCAATATCTAGACATTCATTTGGTTATTATATTTTTAAGGGAAAGGAATTGCTATGTGTCTCAAATTCAATTGACCTTTTAAAAAATAATGAAAATCATTGAACTTGATTGAGCAGAGCAGGGATATCAATGGTGATCCAGCTGGCCCCTATCTAAGCTTGTTGTACTGTAAGCCATGTTGCGCAAATCCCTAACCACTATTGATGCTTGTGAGGGTGGAAGGATTGTCATGTGATAGCTCTTCCTAATGGATTAGTTTCTTAAAGCACACCCTTGAAAGAGGAGGGGAAGAATAAATATAACTTGAGTATTTCAATGGTAAGAATGTAATCATGGTATATGTGGGTTTCCTCCTCTTATCCTTTCTACTTCCCTAACAACTGCAAAACACATTTACAAAACCTAGAACTGATTAGCCAACTCTTCAGCTTCCTCATATGTTTTCTCTTTGCAATAACCTGAGGGGCAAAAATGACATAAGAGCCCTAACTTGTTTCAAGGCTTAGAAAGAAAAGGTCCCTCTGGACCCTCTAATGAAATCATTTTAATTTCATTCAGCTGACCTTCTAAATGCAGGATTTTCAGATCAATTATTCCCTATCCATTTCTGTGACTTTCCTTCATAATCAACAGATTCTGACTTGGAAAGATCAAATAATGACGTGTGCTTAATATATACTGAAAAATAACTCTTACTCAGATTATCTTATATCCAGTATCCCAATGGCCCTGAATCAGGGCTATCATTTATAAGAGAAAAGCTTTCTCTGAGGGCTTCCATGTCAAACGCACTGAAAAATCACAGATGGAGGGGTTGTGAAAAATATTCATCCATACTCCCTACTTCCTGGCAGATCACTCCTACACTATCCCAGCAAAGAAAAATGGTTTGTTCTCTCATCAAAACCATCTCTACTCCTCCTCCAGCACAGTTGTAGCTACTATTTAGAGACTCTACAAAACTACAGCTAAATACAATAATTTTGAAAATTTTAGGTTTTAATAAGGCAACATGTAAATTAACCGTAATTCCCAATTTACACTTGATATTATAATGAAATGCACCATCCAAGAACACAATAATCATACATCCAGAAACTCTAAGACTGAATCCACTGTTCTACCGAAGAACTCAACAAAAAAGCAGGGCAATATTGAAAGCAAAACTGGGCTGGGAACAAATCTGAGAAAGGTTAGGCTGATAAATTCTCAGAATCTCCCACACAGAAGAACACACAAAGTTCAAAGACCTCCTCCAGGTTGTTAGAAGCAGTTACCTCATCAGCCACTTTTCTAGCACTGAGACATGTGTAAGGTCAGCTGATGCCTTGTTATGGATCTACCTGTCCCTATGGTGTTTATTGCCATAACACAAGAGGAAGGTAAGGAAAGATGAGAGAAAGGAAGAAAGAAAAACAGAGGAGAAATAGGAATAAAGGAATTGAAAGAGGAAGGAGGAAAGGAAGAGGCAGAATGTAAGAAAGGAGGAGAAGGAAGAGATGCAAAGAGAAAAAGAAGAAAAAGAGAGAGAAGGAGGGAGAGAAGGAGGAAGGAAAGAATGCAGGAAGGAAAAAGTGAAGGAAAGAAAAAAGAAGGAAGCTAAAAAAGAAGGAAATCGGAATGAAAGAGGGGAAGGAGGAAGGAAAGAAGGAAGGAAAAAGGAAGCTAAAGAAGGCTTTGCTCCTCCAATCAAGTACCTACTGCAAAATCGTTGTTTATATGAGGCTTAAGAAAACAGAGAAGAATCTTGCTATTCAAAATGATAGTTAGATGACCAAGAAGCTTGACCCTGGAGAAGACATGGGAAAATGTGCTTCTTTCCCCCATTCTTTGCAGAAGCATTAGACAAAAGGTGTAGAATAGAATAGCACATACAATGTCAGACTTGGTCAGTTGATTTTGCCATACTGTTCTTTTTCACCTCTAAAAAAAAATTATAAGGAATGGTTGGCTGAGTGGGGAGGGGGAAAGAAAGA
This sequence comes from Vombatus ursinus, assembly GCF_900497805.2. Classification (NCBI taxonomy): domain Eukaryota; kingdom Metazoa; phylum Chordata; class Mammalia; order Diprotodontia; family Vombatidae; genus Vombatus; species Vombatus ursinus. Next base: position 20,966,312 of record NW_020954552.1, on the reverse strand, counting down.
TATTTTAAAATGAAGATAATGTGAAAATAAAAGCTATCAATAAAAAAAAACCTTTTAAATATCTATAGGAAGATAACTAAACTTTGTGAAATATTTTAAAGGTATATTTAATGGCATTAGTTTGTTTTAATAACATTTATTAGTCATTTATTACAGATATTCTTAGTAGCAGTAAACTTTTCTCCTCTGCCCTTATAATCCAAGTTGTTTTATGACTATTTGTATGTATATTTTCTCTCCCTACTCTATGAAACTCAATTCAACAAACATTTGTCAAACACATATTAGAAGTAAGATGGCAGAGGCACAAGATAAAATCTACTATTCCTGAAAGGCAGATATTTTATTTTATTTCATTTTTATATACTGAGTCCCTAGCCCTGCCCTTTACAAAGATGAGGAAGCAGCAGAGATATTGGAACACTGTCTTTGAAATCAAAGAACCTAGGTTCAAATTTCCCCTCCTGAGGATTACCAGCTGTGACTGCTGGTAAGTCACAATCTGTTTCTTCATCTATAAAACGAGAGGGTTGGACTAGATGTACTCTGAATTCCTTTCAAGCAATAAATCTATTGATTAGGAGCTGCCCTTAAATCCAACAATTCAACGTTTGTTAAGCACCTCCTATGTTCAAGAGATAAGGTGACGTAAAACAGAATGGATAGAGAGATGCATAACCTTCAATCAGACTGAAGACCAAATGGTTCCAAAAAAGAGCTAAGAATTGTTCTGGAGCATAACCACTCAAGGTCTTATTATGCTTCCCAGTTCTCATAATCACACACTGTCCGTCAAATAACAGCTGGGCCTTATTCTCTGCTTCTCTCTCACTCTACAAGGCTTGAATTGGCTGACTGGGAAAGCAGCCCTTCAAAAGAGAAAAGCTAGCCCCCAGTCTCAAGGCACAGAGGCCTAGAACTAGGAACTCAAGGCCAGTGAGGTGATGGTGGTAAGAAGAAGATCCCAGTTACTACTAACATACCAAGTGATGGCAGAGATGGCTCACAGTATACAATTCTACCTTCTCCTACTGAGCTCCTTGACATCTGCCATGCTTGGACACAGCAGTCGTGCATACTGAGATGGCAAGTCAGTATTTGTTTGATTTTAAAATGAATCCAATAAGCATTTTCTTAGGAAATGTGTAATGGTTATACCTTTTCTCTCGTGATGGCTCCGATAAGCTGTAAGCTCTTTGCTCTATAAAACACAGAACAGAAAATTAAAACTAAGGCTAGACAACTAGCCTGGTCATTGCTTTTTTTATATGAAATGCACACCCTCCACCATTTTTTATCAGGCTGGGCGGAAAATTAGAAAACAATTTTTTACAAGCAAGAGTCACCCTGGACAAGGTCATCGCACTTCATGAAATACAAACACCACTACATTGTAAAGTGTTGAGATTTTTTTTCCCAAATCTGGGTTAGCTTCAGCAAGTGCCAGCAAATATTTTCAGAAGTGCAGAAAATCAGCAAACTTCATGTGCTTGATCCCAACAATACTAATTTTCCCCTTTATATAGTCCACTCTGCAGCTTCATCCCTGATTCAAAACACTTAGTCACCAGCACATAAGTGTTTAAAAAGAAAAGAAAAAAAACAACCTTTAGCACCTTTTCGCAAAGCTCAAGAAAAATATCCTGCAGTCTAGCAGAGGGAATTATAAATTGTAATATGGCTGCAGTACCCCTGACAAGTTGCAGCAGCAGCAGCAGTCAGCTCAAAGAAGGGCAATAAGATTTGCCTTAAGGTTCATTGAAAAGAAAGGGAAAGCCAGTTTCCCAACAGACACTGCAGTGAGCTTCATGCAAGCAGCTTAGCACCATCTTGTTTCCAGGAAAGTACTTACTACAAGGATGGAGCAGAGACACTGATTTAGACAGTGAAAGAGACTGAAGGAGGGGACGACCACTGTTGAGGAACACACCATCTACAGAGTGAGGATAAGTCCTTTAAAGTTATAAACTAGAACGTCAAAATGATACCCAAAAAAAACCTGGAAAATGGAAATTGCTTCATATGTTTAAGGAGGAATCCATTATGAAAAAAATAAGTATAGGCTATACAAATATTGACTAGATCCATAATTTCGTCAGTAGAAAAAACTCCCTGGACCAATGCAGATCATCATCCATTCCTCAATTTATAGTCTTAGAGATTAATGTAAATACGGGTGTGCATTAATGATGACCAGTATTATTTTGTATTTAATAGAGAACCTAGCTCACAGAAGTTCATGGTTTTACTCTATAGATATTATTTGTTATCCTCACAAAAACTCTATAAAGTAAGACACACAGGTATTAATTATCTTTAACTTATATAAGTTGAGACACCAAGAAGATAAGATACATGACCAAGGTTATCCAGCAGAATAGTGATGGATTCAGATTCTAAGCAGGCTTCAAGACACTTTATCAGAGCTTCTATTCATACGACTATATTACCTCTCTCAAATAAACATTTATTTCATATATAATTTTTAAATGTATAATTATTTTAGAGAACTATTCAGCTGGATAAAGTTGTGACTATGATTCTAATATTTATGAGGTTCCCTTTAGCCCAAGCCCACAGTATGTCCCCCAAAAGAATTACATGAAGGGATTTTGATTTGATGCATAAGGAGAGGTTGCCATGTTGATTACCAAAGGGATCACCTCCTGTGTATGAAAATTGACAGCCTGGGTTTAGAAAAGGAAAGTAGAAGTAATGGGGAACAGTAGAAGTGAATCACTGTCTCCAGAATCCGAGGACCTACATTCAAATCCCATCTCTCAGGTTTAGTATGTACTGTTGCCCTGGGCAATTTATTTACCCTTCCTAGGTAGGATTCTGTTTCCTACTCTATAAAATGAAACAGCTAGATTAAACTTTTCCTCTATTATCTGGACATCCATGCCATAGGAGAAGATTTAGGAACTGAGTCTGAAGCAAAGGTACTACTTTAAAATCTCCCAAACAATTACTCAATTAAGAACTCAGCTCAGATTATTAACAGAAAAATATATAAGCTTATTTTATAGCAATTCCTCTTCTTTGACATATCTTATTCCTTCTCAATCTGGTCAGTCCTCTCAGAATGCTTAGGAATGTAAAAAAATCCAGAAAGTCACAGTCAAGCATAACAAGAGAGTCCACCATGCATATGCGCGCGCGCACACACACACACACACACACACACACACACACACACACACACACACACACACACACACACACACACACACCCTTGCATAAGGTTACTTCATGCTACCGTTAAGTAGCAGTTGCTTTCCTAATATTCCAAGTGTAAACTCTGTTTAACAGGTAGGAATCAATCATAATAATATCACAGAACAATTTGACAGGGAAAAAAATGGGGTCACCATCAAAACAAATCTCAAAGACCTTCATAGTTCCTGATGTAAGAAAAGACTCATGATCCAAACAGAATGAATCCATTGAGCTTTCTTTTTCTCCTTTCTTCCAAACATACAAGGAACCCTTTGTAAAAAAAAACAAAAAACTTTTTTTCTTCTCCTCTCTATAAGTTATATATGTATTAATGTTTATAATTGATTTTTTAATTCTCTCTATTCCTCCCAAAAGGGTGGGAGTGGGAGTAAGGAAACATTTGATAGATATTGGTTTACATGTATGTATTTGTCTTACCCTATTTTTCAAATGGCTGAATTTAACACAAATTACATTTAGTGGGATAAATGGAAATGTCTAATTATATAGCAACAACAATGCAAAGACAGTATTTCAATAAGGTTCTTTAAAATGGTCAACTGAAAATACTTTAAGCATATTCTGGCTTTTCTAAATTTCTAGACTTTGTAACCTCAGTATGGAAAGATTTGCAAAAATATAATACAAAAGGAATAAGACAATGGATAAATGAGAGGAATTAACTATTTTTTAGAATGTGGGACATTTTTGGGGAAAGAGATATTAAAATGATTTTTATTATAGCTATGAAGATAAGCCAGAAATCATAAGTCCATCTCTCCTTTGAGAGTCACCTTGGAGCTTATGGAAAAAAAAAAAGAGGAGCAGGATTCAGAAGATCTGGGCTCTAGACCCAGTTCTGCCTCTTACTAGCTGTGTAACCTTGAACAAGTCATTAAACCTTTGTGGACCTCAATTTTCTCATCTGAAAAATGAAGGAATTGGGATCAATGACATCTGAGGTATCTCTTCAGTTCCATGATTCTAAGTTAGATGGATAATTTTTTTTTCCATTTTGAAGAGATAACAAAAAAAATATACATTGGGGCAGTTAGGTGGCATAGTGAATAGAGCACCAGCCCTGAAGTCAGAAAGACCTGAGTTCAAATCCAACTTCAAGATACTTACTAGCTTTGGGGCAGCTAGGTGGTGCAGTGATTACAGCTCTGGCCTTGAAGTCAGGAGGACCTGAGTTCAAATCCAGCCTTACTAGCTGTGTGACCCTGGGCAAGTCACTTAACCCTGATTGTGTCACCAAAAAGCAAAAAATAAAATAAAATAAAATAAAATAAAAAGATACTTACTAGCTTTGTGAAGCTGGGCAAGTCACTTAACCCTGACTGCCCCTCCCCCAAATATGTTGTGGCAGAGCTGAGGTTTGAATCCAGGTCCCATAGGTTCTAAATCTAGCCTCCTTTCCACCACAACTCCCTCATAGTAATTTATCCAAATGAATTGTATACCAGGAAAAGTATTTTCATTAGCTCCTCAGAAAAGGAAAACTATTATCGTTGCTGAGACAATAGATTTATTGGCACGTGTGTGTACACATGCACTTTGATTTAAAGTTCATTACTATTTGAGTGATTTGGAGTACTGAACAAGAAAAGGACTTTTGCTAAGACTGAAGAGATAAATAAAAGAAAACAGAAAAGATCAGCAAAATTCAAATGAAAACACCCACTTGTTGCCTAGACATAATTTATTTACTTTTCTTGGCTGAAAATACCCTCTGGATGTTTTTGGGTTCTCAAAATAGGAACAGAAAATAATGCTTACCTTCACTTGAATCACACACTGTGCAATCACGTACCAAACGGGTTTTTCCTAAGCAAATTTTGGGCGATGAGCAGGAATAGGAACGGGAGCGGAGTCCAGAGAGGAGTGAATCCTAAGGGACAGCACAATTAAGCATGACAGATCCAACACATGACTTGGAAACAACGTCATCGATCACATTGTGGGCATTGCCAAAACTTCTCTTCTAAAAGTAGAGCCCATTCAATTCAATCATTTCTGCTACATTTTTTTTTCTTAACATGAAAGCTTAATTGTTTTATTTCTATTTTTTTAATCCCATAGCTCTTGAAATGTCATTATTCTTTCTAATACTTAGAAATAACCAGAAAAATCTATATTTTTGTCTTCCTGATAAGCTTGGATCTTTGAGGACAACAAAGTTAAAATTCAGGCAGGATAAAGACTCTCTGCAAAAATCAGGCTATACTGATATGATGCCAACATTACCAGTTAAAAAGTGAAAAAAGTTAGCCAGACTACTTTTTAGCTATGTGACATCAAACATGAAGAAGCATCTTGGGCCAACTGCCTATGACTCAGTCTTGAGACAACATGAACAAGAGTTTCGCAAGATGGGCATGGACAGGTTGGGATCTGCATCACTGGATGGGAAACAACCAAATTGATAAGATCATCAACCCATTTGAGAATTTTGAGTGCTTGAAGCATAAAATGATCAGTCTGATTTCTTAACTGAGAGAATTGGTTTTTCTGATGTTACTCGGGAAAAGCAGTGAGAAGACAAAAACTTCTACAGTAACTTGATATTGTTTAGACTGGAAAAGACTATTAAAAATGAACCTGAATTTTAAAAAATATGATGATGTCACAGTAGTTTCTAAAAGCAAACAACTTCTATTTAAATACATTATGCAAGTGTCACCTCTAGGGAGAAACTCAGGAATCTCTGTTTTGGAATAGATTCATTGTATAATCCTTCTAGGTTTGCACTTCATTTCCAAGATATCTCCACTCCAGCTGTTTCTCAGAGAATTGCATTTCTCCCATCTCAGTATATTATAAGACCATTATTTTCCAAGGCCAGATTATGGTTTTATAGTTTAGCATTTAAACCCCACTAAATATACATGACTATTTTATCTATTTTTATGCATCTTAAATGGCTTTCCATTTTGATCTTTTATCCCCAGTCGTAAGTTATTAATACATCATAAAACACTAGTTTGCATGAAGATAGAGAAAACAAGATAGATAATATATTACATTTCCCACACTCTAGAGAATTTAAAGATGTAAACACCAGAAATTTATTAAAGACAGACCTGGAATACCATTCCAATGTTTCACGGGGTATATAGGCATCATGATCCCAGAACTGACCACTGCTTTCTATTTCCTAGCTATCACTCATAATTAGGTCCACGATGATGAGTCCCTGCAATATTTGTCCACAAGCACCTAACTTTTCTTAACAAATCTCTCTGTCAGGGGCAGTTAGATGGCAAAGTGGATAGAGCACTGGCCCTGGAGTCAGAAGGACCTGAGTTCAAAACCTGCCTCAGACAAATAACACTAGCTGTGTGACCCTGGGCAAGTTAACCCCATTGCCTAGCCAAAAAAAACAAAAAACAAAAACAAACAAAAGAAAACACAAAACAAAAACAAGAAAAACCATGTATTGGGGCAGCTAGGTGGCACAGTGGATAGAGCACCAGCCCAGGATTCAGGGGGACCTGAGTTCAAATCCAGCCTCAGACACATAACACTTACTAGCTGTGTGACCCTGTGCAAGTCACTTAACCCCATTGCCTAACCAAAAAAACAAACAAACAAAACTAATAAAATAGACAAATAATTGGCTAATTTGATTTTTAAAAAAAACCTCTCTGTCCCAAATTTATGTAATGAAATTAAACAGAGGCCAGTTACCAAGGACTTCTGCCATTAAGTTCCAACTCCAAAGGAATCAGGATTATAAATCCCTGGTTATTTATTTAGAGAGTTTCAATTGGGCATATTTCTTCTTGGGCATCAAGGGTGAGAAAGGCCATTTCTGGCATTTTTCTGACAGAAAAATATGAGGTTCATGCACTTGTGGGGCTATTGTCAGACATGACTCCATTCCATGGTCCCAATGCTAAACCACAGAGTCACTGAAATCACACTCACAGCAATCACTCTTTTAAAGTTCTCCAAAATTCTTAAGCAATAAATTCTATTTAATTTCCACCCTGGCAATGGTCAGGTTATATTTAGTCTAAGGGGGACATGAGGATTTGGGAGGAAGATGAGAACTGGAGCCAGTGGAATGGTCTTCTTCTCCACTGGGAACCCTGAACATCTCAGAGCTATAGAGAAAGAAATTTGCCTCACAATCTTCTTGGCTGAGTTGCTACTAGTGACCTCAAATGACAGGAACTTTATGCCAACAGAGTCATGAAAGATTTGACTAAATGAAGAGTTGATGACAGGTTGGTCATTGTGCAATATCTATATCTAGATAGATAGATAAATAGATATACACATGTACGTATGCACAGAAATATACACATATACATATCTATACATACAGATACACAAATATACATATATATGCACATGTGTTTGTGTGTAGGTATGTGTTCAATCATACATGCACGAACAAATATATACATACACTTGATCTTAGCCCAAACAGACTAAGAAGTTATATTAGTCATTTATATATGTACATGTGTGTGTTTATATGTGTGAGTATGTATGTATATTTATGTAATGTCTAATATATGTATAATATCTACCTGAAGCATAACTTCAAAACACAATGTGATCATCTGGGATATTACTGAAACTAGTCTCTTAAAAGCAGAAGAAATTCAACTCAAGTATTTCTGCTACATTTTTTTCTCTACATAAAAAGCTTAAATGTTCTATTGGCATTATATCTTGCTGGCATTATATCTATCTTTCTAACCTATATCTAGGTTAGAGAGAGAGGGAGAGGAGGGAAGGAAGAGGGGGAGAGGGGGAGAAAGAAAGAGAGAGAAGAGAGAGGGAGAGGAAGAGAGAGAGAGAGAGAATCAAACTTGCTATTTCTAAAAGAGCTATTGCTCTTTCTAAAATATAATTTTTCTGGAAAATGAACCATGTGAGAATATTACCATTCCATGAAGATTGAAATGTCTCTCACCTCAAGTGAAGGTGGTTATTTCAGAACTTCATACAATATTCATAACTAGAGCTCTGGTCTACATTTATAACCATATACAATTCTTATCTTCAGAAATATCACTTGATTGTCAAATTCTAAAAGCCTGTGATGGTTATAAACAACTGTCAACTACATCAAATATTGACCACTGGAAAAATCACTTGAGGGGAAAGGGTGTGGAGAAGGGGAGGATGCTTACTTCTTTCTTTTCAAGTACATTTCCTGAGAAGCTAAAAATCAATGTAAAAAGTAAACACTTGTAGTTAATGATTACAAACAGACTGTTTCCCTAACCCGAAATGCCTCTGACTTTTTTCCATTAATCGACCCAAGTTTTTCTTTGGAGAGAGATCAGTTAAATTGAAGATGAGAGAGGAATAAAGATGATGGGTTTCTTAAACGCAGCTCTGCCTTAGTCCCAAACATTTCAAAAAAGGAATGTGTACCCTTCTTAGTAGTGTGTACAATTAAAAGAAGGGCAATCAAAACCAGTTTCACTAAGCATTTTAAAAACTTGAAGTTTCATAGTACAGTATGTTCATATAAATTCATATTTATTGAACAGGAATACAAGAGTAAAATGTGAATGCAAAAATATAGAGGTATTGTTACACTGCAGTATCCTTACATCAAAAATAGGCTGGCAGCAATAAAAAGTAAATAGGTGGAAGGACACTATTTATACACACACACACACACACACAGCATTTTCTCAAATGGCACTGGAAATTGGTTAATATTCTTTTTAAAATCAGCAAAATAAAAGAGAATTTCAATTTGAAATTGCTCACAATAAGAGAAAACGGCACTACTTACTAAAACACCGTTAAAGTTGACATTATCTAGTATAGACGATGACAATAGCAGAATGCCTGATAGATACCATCCATTGTTTATAATTTTCATCTAATTTCCTAAGGCAAGTACCATTTTACATGAGGCAAGTAGGTGTGCCAAATTTAATTCATCGTACTATCAGTTTTTGTCCATTGGCCAAGCCAAGTTGGTATAAGTAATTACATATAAAAATTTTCCATTTATTTATAAGATTTATAAGATTGTACTAACTTGTGAGGGGGAGTGATAAAAGCAGGCAGAGACCTAGTCTGTCCCAGGGTCTCCAAAATGCAGTTCATATACTAGAAACAGCATATGGTACCTTTCATGGGTGTGTGTGCTTATATACATGCATACATATATATATAAAGTGCGTACATATGTAAGTGCTATATATACACATGCATTCATGTGTGTGGGCAGATAGGTGGCACAGTAGATAAAGCACTGAGTTTGGAATCAGGAAGACTCATCCTCCTGAGTTCAAATCCAGCCTCAGACACTTACTAGCTGTGTGACACCCGGGCAAGTCACTTAACCCTGTTTGCCTCAGTTTCCTCATCTGTAAAAGGAGCTGGAGAAGGAAATGGCAAACCACTCCAGTATTTTTGCCAAGAGAACCCCAAATGGGTATATGGAGAGCCAGACACAACTGAAACAACTGAACAACAATACATGTGTGTATTCAATGACCAAGTTGTTAAGGTTAAGTGAAAAAAAAAGCAAATATCAGAATACCTTTGATTGTAGATGGTTGGAAATTGAAAGGGATTCAGTCCTACTGATGTTAAAATCCAGTTCAACATTAGTCTCCGATGAGTCCAGCTCATCCCCACTTGCAGTCCCTGCTGCTGAGGAACTGCGAGCCTCTGGAGGGTAGCAGATATGGGGCTGCTCAGAATTCCCGTCCCCTTCACTGTCAGCGTCCAAGGCATCGAGGCTAGAACTGAAGTACAAAATAAACATCTTTTTTCATTATGTACACATAAAATGTTAAAGGTACCTTTGAGATGATCGAGGCCATTGGGTGCAGCCTGTTGACTGAGTCCAAGTTTTACAGAACAAATCCTTTCACTAAGGGGATTTTTTCTGTGAAGTTTGAATTCAAAGGGCTGCACTTGAGGACCTAAAGAGCTACATGTGGCTTCAAGGTCACAGATTCCCCACCCCTGATCTAGGGTCAGAGGTGTCAAATGCCCAACTGGGTAAGAGTGTTACCAAACCAGATTAAAATGTAACCAGCAAATGTTTAACAAAATAAATAAAAATAGGATACAACTTAGGTACATTAATTTGTGGTATTCTAAGTCAATATGCGGCCCACAGAGATCCATTTCTATCTGGGTCTGACACCACTGATCTAGGCTGACCTCTCATTTCAGAGAAGTAAAATTACTTGTCCAAGGTCACACAGCTAGTTAGTGGGAGAACTGCAAATGGAGCCCAGGCAAAAGATAAGAGGATAAGGCTGGAAAAGACCTTGGAGATCATCTGTTTCAACTGTCTCAAATGATAAATAAGGAAACAGATGACCAGAGAGTTTATGTGACTTGTCCAAGGAACTGGTATCAAAGCAGCAGAATTAGGATTCCAACTCAGGTCCTCACACTGTGGCCAGTCAGTCAACAAGCATTTATTAAGCACTTACTATGTGCTAGGCACGGTGCTAAGCACTGGGGATGCAAAGAAAGCCAAAAATATGGTCCCTCCCCTCAAGGAGATCACATTCTCATGGGGGATGCAACATGTAAACAACTATGTAAAAGGTACAAGATAGATACAGGGTGGATGGATACAAAGTAACCTCAGAGGGAAGGGGGAAAGACTGGGAAAGATCAATTAAGACTGAAAATGCAACACTCCTTCCATTCTGCCATTCTGTATCACTCATAGCCTAGAACCCCTTCTTGCTGCCCAATCAATTAATTAAAGCCGCAAATGAATATGTCAACCATGTCTTATAATTCTGAATCCAAACCCACTGGTGAGGCAAAACTTTAAACAAAGAATTCCTGAGTCAAGGGGCAGCTAGGTGGTGCAGTGGATAGAGTGCCAGCCCTGGAGTCAGGAGGACCTGAGTTCAAATTCGACCAAATCAGACCAAACACTTGACACGTGCTAGCTATGTAACCCTGGGTAGTCACTTAACTCCAACTGCCTTAAAAAAAAAAAAATTCCTGAGTCCATTCTCAAAGTGATTTATTTGTTTTCTTGTTCGCTAGTTTGGTGGTTTGGCCCAAATTCCTTTTCCCCAAAAATAATGTTCCTCTCTAGTAAAAGGGATTTGATCATTCTGAGAAGTAAAAGCTGCTTTCAGTTAATATTCCCTCTGCTTCAATTTCTTGTTTTTATTATTGTTTTTAAATTTTATTACAAACCCCAAGAAGCCATCCTCTAAATATTTAAAATTGCAAACACAACAGAGTCACTTGGCAGCTTTGATAACAGATGCTGGGGAAAATCTGCATTCTGAAATACGAGATATGATTGTCCTCACCCTTGTGTCTCAGTTGGAAGCCTCATGGAGGCATTTAGAAGGTACCAAGGTAGAATTCAGAGATCAGCGCATTTTCCCTTGACCCTCCCCATCACATCAGAAAATTTACAAAATTCATAGCTCCATTTCACCTGAAATTCTATCTCATTTTTGTTACCTTCAGATCGAAATGAAAATAAAGGAGCTGATCATTTACATTACAGTTTTATTCCATTGCATTTTAAACTCTAAACAAGAGTCATCTCAATACCCTAACTGATGTTAAAATATATATACCCTAGAAGGATATATGACTTCATTGATGTGTTTAACCTCTCTACTGATATAAATTGTAGTCTCCTTAGGAGGCACTGTTTGTGAACAGCTTTGACTCAAAAAAATTCATCACCCGCTGCAGCAATGAGCCTGTCTGAACTTAACCCTTTAACCAACACGGACATCTGGCCAACATGGGGCCTTGCCAGCTAGGCAGGACATTCCAGGGTAGGGGTTCCATGATCCCCACTTTCCAGAACTCAAACATCCAAACCAGGATGAAGCATTAGAATAGGATTCTATTGTCAGGAGCGAGAACTTTTTTTTTTTTTGTCATTACTGTATCGTAGGTAAAAGTTTATTTCAATTACAAGGAAATCTGATAGAGTTAAAATAAATGATCGATCAAAAATTTATTAAGCACCTACTATGTGCTGGACATCGTACTGTATGCCAGGGATACAAAGACAAAGGATAAAGCAATCTCTCCTCTCAAGGATCTTTTATTTTAACTGAAGAGAGATGGACATGCATAAGGATATACAGAATATAAAAAGAAGAAATACAAAGTAATTAAATATGAGGCAGTTTGGGAAAAAAAGATATTAGCAGTTGGAGGAATCAGGAAAGGCTTCCTGGGGAAGTTGCTGCTTGAGCAGAAATTTGAAGGAAGAAAGGGACAGTATTAGTGGAGGTAAGGAGTGAATGTCTTCCAGGCACGGGGAACAGCCAGTGCAGAGGCACAGGGACAGAAGACAGAGCTCTATGTGTGAGGAACTGAGAGTAGGCCACTCTGACTGAACCCTAGAGTACAGGAGAGGGAGTAATGCAGATGAATCTAGAAAGATAAATCAGGGCCAACTTGTAAAGGGTTTTAAAAGCAGAAGAGCTTACATCATATCATATCATATATTATCATATCATATCACATATCATATTATATTGTAGAAGCAATAGGAAGCCACTGGAATTTACTAAGCAGGGACGTGACATGCTCAGATGTGCACTTCAGGAAAATCTCTTTGGTAGCAGTCTGAAAGATGGAGTGGAGTAGGGAGAAACTCGAGGCAGAGACCAATTCTAAGTGCATTTCAAAAGGCCAGGACAGAACTAATGAGGGCTGCTGGGATACTGGCACTGTGATTAGAGAGAAGGGGTCATCATACGAAAGAGACGTTACAAAGATGAAAATGGCAAGACTTAGAACTGGCTGGATATTTGTAGTGAGGAAGAGTCAGGGGTTTAGAATCATGCTCAGAAGAACACCAACCTGAAGGACAGGAAGAATGGTGGTGCCTGCCTCAGAAATAGAGAAATGCAAGGGGGGAACGATGAAGGAGACTATTTTGAACAATAGGGCATCAGATACTTTGATTTATGTGACTTTGAACAAACATGGGCTTGTGCAAATATTCTTACTACAAGGTGCCTTACGTAGGAAGGATTTGATCAAGTCCCAAGGCCTCGAACTACTCCAAAAGCACTGCCATACAGAAAATTGGGCAGTAATGCTAGCTATACTTGGAGGACGTAAAACATTCCTAAATCACCAAACGCTGTGTTTGCCCCCTAATGACTGTTTTGGGGAAAGTAATAGCTTAAAGTTGTAGCTTCTTAATTCAACATGATAATATTTTGAATTTTATCAAGTTGTTCAGTCCCATTAAAACATTAATAAACAAGGTCAGTCTTTGAAACTATTTTTAATGATAATTTCATTGCAATTTTTTTTTAAAAAATACCCACTGTGCAGTTTTTCAGTTCAGCAAATACTTTGGGTGGAGGAGAGGAAAAAGAAAAGACTTCTCATCTTTTAACTTTTCTAGAATCCATAAACCACTAGGTTCTTTAATAACTCAAGAAAATCAAATGGTTGACTGCCTGCAATAACATTCTAGCCTCCAGCCCAAGACTTTCAGTTTATGTATGCTATCTTTCCATCTTTAAAAACCAAACCAGGAATACTGAAAGAGTTGATTTACATAACACATTTTAAGGCTCTTTTCCCCTATGGAATCAGACTAGTTAAGTTACTTATTCTCTTTGCTAGATTACTGACCTCTAATACCCCAATGGCATAGAAAATATGGTTCAGGATGACTTTAATCCCCCCCATATACAAACTCTAATATCCAGTAACACTGGCCTTGTTTATCCTTACAAATGACACTTCATCTTCCCACTCTGTGCCTCTCCATTGGCACATTCTCCCTCCTCACCTCGGACTTCTGGCTTCCCTTAAGCTTCAGCTTAAATCTCACATTCTGTGGGAGGTCTTAGTTTCATAGGAAAGCCTAATCCAAACTGGAAAATATTCTGCCAAAATCACCCAAGAAGAAAGAAAGCTAAGACTACTGATGTTAAATTAATGTAATGCACTGAATACCAAGAGTAAGATCTACCTTGTTCCTTCTCTGCCACTAACCAGTCATGTTACCCTGGAAACACACTCAGGGCTCTTTAGGCCTCAGTTTCCTTATCTGTAAAATGAAAGCAAAAGTCCCTCCAACTTCTTAAATTCTTATTTCTATAATTATTTATGTACAAATTAATATGTACTCACACATATCAAGAACCTAAAAGAAAACAGGTTTTACTTTATGATAAGAAGGGAAGAAAGCTAGAAGGATTTTTTAAAACCTTTTTTTACTGTGTTTCTTTTATATTGAGTGGTTTTTTTTCCCAAAAGAGTCTTTTAGACTACAGATATAGTTTGTAATAAGAGGACTGGGCAATTCTTATTAAAATTTTCGACTAAGAAAAATTATAGTTGGGTTGATTTTTCTGAACCTGACTAAAAGATCAATTCATACATTTGACTGAGATTTCTGACCACTCTTCCAAAATGTAGCTTCTTACCTTCTTTTCTTCAGTTGACTTTGGTCCTTTTCAAATTCACGCAGTTTGAAGGGAAGATGTGAACTTGGTGTACACAAGCTGGTAGAAGACAGGAAAGGCTGTCGGTCTCCACTGTTCACTGCTACTTGACTGTTTTCACTTAATGCAATAATACCTTGGCTAGTTTCCTTCATCAAAGCATGTGCACAGTTCTGGGACAGCAAAGTTGAGTTCATAGATTCTGGGCTGGACTGGGCAGTTAGACCCTCCACATTAATATAGCTAATATCCAAATCACCAACCTGGAGTTAGAAAGTAAAATTTGTGGTGAGTGAAAAATAGACAGTATTAGTCTTGCTAAAAAAAAAAATTGACAACACTTCTTCAATTAAAACACAGCTTAAAAATTCATCTACTATTTTATCCCTATTTTATGAGAACAGCTAAGTGATTATTTTAATGTCAAACAAATTTTTGCAAGAAGATTTAGCCCTGTTCTTCCTTAATTCTGAGAGGAAAAATGCACTGACTCTCTTAGCTATGTTGACATAAGGAGATATGTGCCTGCAAAGATATTATATTCTCTCACTTCCCAGAAGCTTCCATTAGACTCCACAGCATAACGACATTGTAGAATTTGGACTCTGGTTGAAGAGCAGGATGATGGAAATCTAGTGGGGATGATAGGTTACTGGGTTGGAGAAATACTTATGCAGTCAGAGAGAGGAAAAAGACATTCCAGTAGCAGGGAGAGATATGTGAGTAAGCCTCACTGATAGTTCCTGGGAGAAGTCCAATGCTTCTGAACTAGGACTGTTATGCTCAGAAGTCAGCACTACTAAAATCTATGGACACAAGGCTAACACTCTGCCAGGAGGACATTGATATATGCCTCTCCCACTTTGCCAGAGAAACAAGGGGGCTGATTAAGGACTAACTAGCACTCCCAGGAGGCATCTGGTGGTGTCGGTGATTTGGGAATGGGTGCCAAAAGCCTTTAGCACTTAGTTTTATTCCTTGTTATTATGTTGGCATTCTAATTTAATTAAATATATTTGCTTTGAATTAATGTGTCATCTGTCATGAGCTGGTATAATGAAATATGTTGGTGGGGACTTAGAGCTATGATTTTTTTTTAACAGATGTCTACTCCAACAGTACCTACAGCTGGGAGTAACTGAGATGGGGTATCAAGGGTAGGGGATGGGAATCACCTGTTTTACCAAGCTCAATAATCCTACTATCTAATTTAAGAATTTTTTTCCTGTAATTATAGTTACAAAATCAACTTTAGCATCAAAAAGATCATGCAATACATTGATCTTTAAGGTAAGAGGGATGAGGTTAGATGTTTTGAAAAGTTTTTAGGGAAAAAAAGAAGGGTTAAGCTTTTTTTGGAAAAATATTATTCAAACTTTCCAAATTGTTTCCAGATGACAAATTTCTCAAACAAGAAGGTAATGCCACCTGATGGGTGGCAGCATAGCTTAGTAGTTTTAAGTATTAGCAACATTTTTAGGAAGTTGTGTCAGGTTGAGAAGTGGAACGGGGAAATGAGACAGGGTGCTTGCCAGGCTATTGTGAAGGTAAAGAGGATCCCAACATATTTCAAAGTTGTACTCTGTGCTCCTTACAGTGTCTTCATGATGAAAGTGGAAACAAGAACAGACAGAACTTCCTAACTTGATAAGATTATTAATATATGCCACTCATAGTTAATTAAGTATGCTAACTATGCTAACTTGATCAGTACACTAACATAATACATCATATGATGTAGAAACTCGATATATACATTTTTATCTGTCTCTGTTACCAAAGTTCCTCAGACAATGACTTAGTCCTATACTTAATAAATGTTCTGACTAAACACGATATCCATTATAGTTATTAAACCAAAGTTAAACCTTGCCCAAAATTACTCCAAAGACAAAGATATTACATTCTAATCTTTATTAGAAAGGGGGAAAACATGTCCCACACCATGTTAATTGTTGACCTGTCTTTCCTCAGTAAATGTACCTATTAACCATGAAGTTGCTCATGGAGTAAAGATTACTCTGAGAAAAAAGAGGAGCAATATTCATTTTAAATAGCAGAACAGAGCCAAAACTTAGAAATTAGAAGAGAGTCAAAGAATGCCACAACTAACTGCTCTGTTCTTACCAAAAATGGCAGCAAGATTTTAGTTTTATCTAAAAGTTGGCACTCGTGGAAGCACAGTATCATCTCACAACATTCTGGGCTTCCATTACTATCTATATGTTTGATTTGGTACAAAAGGGAAAAAAAGGATGTTCCAAACTTAAACTATACAAAAAAAAAAAAAACCAGCTGAAATTGACACTGAATGTAGGGAAACACATCCCCCTTCCCACTCCAGAAAGAAACCTTAGTAAATGAGTTTAACAACAACAATGAAGATGATGAAGCATTTAGCAATATGGTGAAATTTAACGAGGGCAAAATTAAAGTTTTACATGTGGATTCATTCAAATAATCAACTTCACAAGTACAAGATTGGGGAGGCATTGCTAGACCACAGGTCATCTGAACAGGACCTGGGTATTTTAGTAGATCATTAAGTTCAATAATAGTTACAGCGTGAGATGTGGCAACCAAAAGAGCTAAGTAATCTCAGGCTGTGCCTCAATAGTCCAGTCTCTAGGACTAGGGAGTTGATAGTCAGGCTGTATTCTGGTCTAATCCCACTATATCTGAAGTGCTGTGTTCATTTTCTAGACATTCTGAGAAGTACTGTGACAAGCTAGAGAACATTTGGAAGAAGGGAGGGAGGGGAAGGAAAGGAAATATCTATTAAGAGCCTACAATGTGGCAAGCACTGCACTAAGTGGTTTACAAATATTATCTCATTTGATCCTCCACGACATTCATTTTACAGTTGAGGAAATTGAGGCAGGGATAAAGTTACTTGCCCAGAGTCTCACAACTCAGATGTGTCTAAGACTGGATTTGAACTCAGGACTTCCTAATGTCACATCCAGCGCTCTATCCACTTACCTGGAGAGTAACCATGAAGGGTTTTAAGAACATGCAGTATCAGGATCAATTGAAGGAAAATGGAGATGCTAGGCCTAAAGAAGAGAAGACTTAGGGAGAAGAGCAGGATAACTCTCCTCAAGCACCTGAAGGGTTAATGTATAGAACTATGAGCAATGGGGAAAGTTTCAGAGAGAAAAATTTAGATTTCCTATAAGGAAAAAAATTCCTAACAACTAAAGCTTTCCAGAAGTGGAATGGATTGCCTCAGGTGGTAGTGGAATGACCCTCATCGGAGGTCACTGAGCAATCCTTGAACAACCACTTGTCAGCTATGTTGTAGAGGACATTCACACTCAAGTATGGATTGGCCTACAGTGGCTTCTGGAATCTCTGATAGCTAACTCTGTGATTCTATGACGTGCGCCCAAGCAAAGAGCTAAAATAATCCAGGTCAAGTCACTTCTCTCATGTCCTTTCAGGTTCTAAAAGTTTAAGGGAAAACATAATGGTATACTTTTAGTTCTACCATTTGCTGACTTTAAAAATGGAAACAGACCAACCTTGTAAACAGAACATCAATGTTAGGGGCTTACCTGATCTATCACCATGCAATTTGCATAGACTTCATCACTGCCATTAAGCATGTTGGAAAGCCGAGATGTGGCAAGGAAAGGTGATGAATTTTTAGATTTTTTGAGAACATCAAAAGAGTGGTGTCGTTCTAGAGGGGGGAAAAGCAATACGTAAATAATAAAGATGTAAATCATTTGCTTTGGTTTCTCATTTTCTCCCCTCCTTTATTCTCTTACGAAAATCAAATTTATAGTCATATTGAGCATTTATAGCATGACACTATTTTTTCTAGAGCAAGAAAACAAAGGCCATCAACAATAATTGGGGAATGAGTCATTTTAGAAAAGCAACTTTTCCAGGTAGCTTAATGTTTGTCCCTTTTAGCCCCAACATTCCTTTTTATTTTAATGGCAATTAAAAATCAGAAATTTTATTTGAATCGAAGCATTTCTAAAATGTATTATATACTCACCTGTCTTTTAAAACAGAGCAGAGAGAACATAACAATCTTCTCATAGTAACTAAAGGGCATCATTATGAATATTACCTACTATATCATGATATATTATTATTAATGATTATGTTACATTTAATGATTATATACATTTGCCCCTACACTAAATGGCCTCAGATTGCTCTGATCTTTTAGTTATATCTGCTGTTTTTACTTTTTCTGTCTTCTTTGTTGCTAAATTGGCAGCTATCACTTTTCAGTGCTATAAACCTGTCTTCTTACCACCCCCCCCACATAATGTTACTTCTAATCTATTGAGAACTTAGAAACTAACCAACTAAATTTGCTTGAATTTTTTACAAAGTAGAAGCAAAATAAGCTCTAGGTGAGGACTCTCTTACAATATGACTACCGTATATGAATCTCAGTGCATGGGCTGTGTGGCATCTATTCTGGTTGTTTGGAGACATTTTTTAACTTAATTTCTAGTTCTCAGCCATATTCAAGAGAGAAGAGGTTCTGGATAAGTGAAATGTTATATTAATAATAGAGAATCAAATTTAAGCATAGTAAGTAAAATTAGTAGTAGTAGTATGTTACTCTTATACAAAAATGTTGTGGGAGGGACTTCTAGAACAGCTAAGCAGTATCTAAGGAGGCAGTGTGACTTGGTGAAGTGGCTATCAAACAGAGTGCCAAGGTATGTGGGCTTTCTTCCCAGCCCTGACATGTGGTTGCTAGATCTCACTGGCCTTAGATTCTGTGTCTGTACCTGCCTTTCTCCAACCCATCTAGGCTACTAAAATTACAGTCACATGTAAAGTACTCCAAACTACTTAAGAAAACACAGCACACACAAAAAATGTATTTTCATCAATATATAATTGTCTTTTTATAACATCCAATACTTTTCAATATAACACAAAGGCAACACATTATTTGCAATTATAATTTTCTTATAACTTACTATACAGTCTAATTCCAAATACAAAAAAGAAAAATATGTTGTCAAGTACTTGACGTGTTCTGAAGTACTAACATAATTTCCCATTTGTCATTTTAAAAGTAACTATAAATATCTGAACATGACATTTATAGTAAAATTAATCTGGCCAAACTATTCCACTATGTTGCACGTTTATAAGCTGACAAACTGCTAAAAATCCTGACACTTTTGCCACAAAACTGGGATATCTAATTATTAACCACTTTCCTATCATTACCATATTAAGTCAAAGTACTAATTACAACGCCCCAGGAGCCAGTAAGATATACAGAGAGATCTAATACTAACACAAACAACACATTTTATCTTCATTAACAAACTTTTAAAAAATATACATGAAATGGCATTTTCTAGAACTAGACAGGGTTCTGAAACACTCAGCAAGGGTTTTGTAGTCTGACCTATGAAACCTCATTGTCTTACCTGAAGAAAGCACAAGGACCTAGAAATGTTCCTTCTGTAAAGGATACACCACTTCGCTTCATATTCCCTTCCAAGGAAAAGAAAATCTCTCTGGTCAGAAGTTACAAAGGAGGCCCACAAAGGTCACATCCGCGGGAGCAAAATAATCTAACCATGACACAGCTTATCCAGTTACTCTGAGCATCTTAGTAGCCTACTTGATTTTTGCACCATTAATCTGTTTGGACAATGATGGCTAATGGAACCAAATACTCTGAACTGGCCATTCAGAGGCTTACACAAGACTAAAAGAGAGACTGAAAAGAGGAGACTCAGTGGCGTAATTGCCACACTGCTGTTTCAGTAATTCCTTCTCTGAAGCAAAGCCCCTTGTTTTAAAGTTTGCTTGGTTTTAACTCCACAGACATCATGCCTCCCTCAGGATAAGCTCATCACCTAAAATCTCATCATCTGAGAGACTGAATTAGCTTTGATACGTAGCATCAACTCAGCATCCTCAGGCTCAACCTCTGACTGGAGAGCTATTACGGGGGTGGGGAACATGTGGGCCTTGAGGCCATCTGTGGCCCTCTAGGTCCTCAAGTGAGGCCCTTTGACTGAATCCAAACTTCGCAGAACAAATCCCCTTAGCAAAAGGATTTGTTCTATAAAACTTGGACTCAGTCAAAAGGCCGCACCCGAGAACCTAGAAGGTCACATGTGGCCAAACAGAGGGAAGGCATTTTCAGTGATGTCACTTAGCAAAAAGCTCTTTATTATTATATTCCAATGATGAGTCAAGATAAGAAAAACATTCTCAACCCAGAAGTCTAATTTTGAATAGAATTATGATAGGAAGCAACTATTTACTTCACATCACATCCATCAACTGATTATTCCAGAGGGTCTATTTAATTTTCGTCCATCCCCAGAGACTTGGGTCAGACCAGAGAAGGTCAAGAGAAAACCATCCAAATATCTAGACTCTCCTATAACTAGACTGCCCTAGTGAAATGCTAATGAATTGAAAATTACCCTATAGATGGGAATCCATAGTAGACTTGGCTTTCAATAGCCCACAGGATCACAGACAAAACTAGACTGTTCTTGAAACAAGTCCAAATCTTTAGTTTATCCTAGAGAAGTAGGTGGCAGTTGAAATGATAGCTTTCTCATGGTTATAGCTAATATCTCTAAAATTACATCAAGTATTAGTGGGGAGAGGAAGCATTCTTGCTTAAGCTGACTTATACTAAAAAAAAGTTTCAAGTGATGTTACATGGATCACAGTTTTAGATATATGTTGGGGTTTGTTTTTTGTTGTTTTGGTTTTGTTTTGTTTTGTTTTTGCTTTTAGAGGCAATCAGGGCTAAGTGACTTGCCCAGGGTTACATAGCTAGTGTCTGATGCCAGATTTGAATTTAGGTCTTCCTGGATCCAGAGCTGGTGCTCTATCCACTACGCTATCTAGCTGCCCCTAGATAAATGTTCTTGATCACGTTAAAGGAGGAATCTTCTATGTCTATAATTTTGGAGAGGAGGTGGAGTGACTACAAATAAGTGCAACATTTTGTCAAAAGCTTTTTCTTCCTCTATTAAAATAATCATGGGGTTTTTTTGTTATTTTTATTGTTTATATGTTTAATTGTATTGTTTTCCTAATGTTGAATTATCTTTGAATCTAGGGAATGAATTCAACTTGATCATAATGATTCATGTGAATATATTACACTCCTTGTAAGAATTTTAAATGCACCAATATTCATTAGGGAAATTAGTCTATAGTTCTATTTCTCTGCTTTCTCTCTTTGGTTTGGGTATTAAGATCACATTTGTCTCAAAGAAGGGGTTTGGTAACATGCCT
The DNA here is from genome assembly GCF_900497805.2 of Vombatus ursinus. Taxonomy (NCBI): domain Eukaryota; kingdom Metazoa; phylum Chordata; class Mammalia; order Diprotodontia; family Vombatidae; genus Vombatus; species Vombatus ursinus. The sequence goes on along the minus strand of NW_020954552.1, from coordinate 20,944,413 downwards.
TCTATTTCTGTTTTTAGGATCATTTTAAAAACAAAGATAATAATAGTTCTTTAAATGTTTGAAAGAATTTATCTTTAGATCCATTAGACCTAGTTATTATTGTTATTTTCTTTGCCAGGTCATTTATGGCTTACTCAATTTCTTTATCTGAGATTGGGTTATTTAGAATTTCTATTTCTTGTTCTGTTAGTTTCAGCATTTAATATTTTTGCAGATACTCATCCACTTTTCCAGGCATATGATTGCATTAGTAGTTTGTGATAATCCTATTTCTTTTGTGTTTTAATTCATCTTTTCATTTTTATTTCAGTAATTTTATTTTCCTCTTTTTTTCTTGACCGAGTTAGTTAATGGGTTATTGATTTTGTTAGTCTATTTTAAAAAACAGCTCTTAGTTTTCTTGGATGGTTTTATAGCCTCTTATATTTATTTCTCTATTTCTCCTCTAATTTTCACAATTGAGCACTTCTATTTTGTTTATTTTCTAGACTTCTAATTGCTTGCTCAAAGTTCACTAATCCTCTTAATTTTGTCAACAAGAGCTACAAATTTTGTTCTGACATCTCATTGCTATAATCTTCAATATAATTACTCATTGTTTCTATGACTTATTATTCAGAATGTCACTCCTTAGTCATTGTATCTTTTGCTCATATTGCTCATATTTCTTGTATTAATCCCTATTTTTATTGTTTTTCAGTCGTGTCCAACTGTCTGTGGCCTCATTTTGGGGTTTTCTTGGCAAAGATACTGGAGTGGTTTGCCAGTTCCTTCTCCAGCTCATTTTATAGAAGAGGAAACAAAGGCAAAGAGGGTTAAGTGACTTGCCCAGGGTCACACAGCTAGGAAGTATCTGAGGCCAGATTTGAACTCAAGAAGATGAGCCTTTTTGACTCCAGGTGTAGCACTCTATCCACTGCACTGCCTAGTTGCCCTTGGATGTCTAGAAAGGAATGTTTCTTGTTGCTGCCTTTTTTATGATTTATTTATGCCCCAGAATATGCATATGATCCATTTTAGTTAAGTGTCCTCAGGATAATGAGAAATATTTATATTTAAGTATACAAATATATTTTATTTAATATTCCCGTTCAAAAATTGCTGTAAGTTAGAAGTCTAATTTTTGCAACAATACACTCAGTTCTATATTTCCCTCCTTTAATCAGCATATAGACTGTACAATTTAGAGGTTTTGTTTTGTTTGTGTGCTTATATTAATCTGATCTGGGCCTCTCCCCCTGCCATACAAACACACCCCTCCCTATTATACTGCTCAATCTGAAATTCTCTAAGTTAACTTTTTTGTTCTCTCTCTCTCTCTCTCTCTCTCTCTCTCTCTCTCTCTCTCTCTCTCTCTCTCTCTCTCTCCCTCCCTCCCTTTCTCTCCCTGCCTTTTCCCTCCTATCAGTTTGGGCTGGGGAATGGAGTCTAGGAACAACAAATTGTTGAGCTGATCTGGTTATTTTTTCTAAAAATTATCTTATGGAGTGTTTTTTCAACTTTCTTCTTCCTGTAACTACTGGTTTTGCTGCATTCAGGTACATTTTTTTGATTTATCTGGATGGAAGGAGGGGCAGATAGAGCTATGTTTTAGGTTACCTCAAATTTGGAGTCAGAGGACCTGGGTTTGAAAACTGTTTCTGCTATCTACTAGATGGCCTCTAAGATCTTTTCCAGCTCTAAATCTATTATCCTATTAAAATATGATCTTATGATTTTCCCAGGATTCCTGCTGTTAGCTTTAAAAGTAGACAAATTAGTCCTTCCTAGATCTGGTCACTCCTGCCTCAAAAATCTTCAAAGCTCTCTTTTTCTGCCTAGCATTTGAGGTCCTCTGCAATCTGGCACCACTTCTACCTCTGATCACCTTCCTCCATTTCCTCTATAAGACAAAACCCTCCCTGCAACTGAAATGCCTTCTCATTTCACCAACAGTAATCTTATCCACCTACAAAAGCCCAATTCAAATGTTCCCTCTTACATACATAAAAGCCTTACCTGATCAGGTCTTTACCAAAGATCACAGTCCCAGGCACTTAATAAATGCTTGTTGACCTGGCTTGACCTTTGTCTTTGTACACCATGGGTCACCTTGTTGGTACCTCTCTAAATACACTTATGGAATAGTATATATTATAATTTCTTAGGGTATATGGTTGAGAGACAACATAGTATAGTCAACCCTATGAAATCTGCAGTCATTATATTGCAGATTTACCTTTCCTTGTCTTCAGTTACTAATTGCAATTGCTTCTCATTGGCTCATATTTGGGCTCTGGGGTAATACAGACATCAACTATGTCATTCTTCTTCTCCCTCTTCAGCTTCTGGGTTTGAATCCTGCTTCCAACACTTGCTATGTGCCCATGAGCAAGCCTTTTAACTGCTCTGTATGACAAATATTACCCATTGCACCTACCTCAAATGTGAGGATTAAATAAGATAATGTACATAAGGCATTTTTTTTCCTTAACTAAAATTTCTATCACCCCCAGCACCTACCTAAATGTTTTAAAACATGCAGTAGGTATATATTACAGGTTGTTGGTATTGCGTGAATAAAGGAATGGAATGACTAGAATAACAGATTATGATCTTACATAAACATCTCACATGATCTCTGCCCATGATTTCATATCTTTTGCCTCCTCCAGACCTTTACTTCATCAATTATTCTTGTCTCTTTGATCTTTCTTCCCTTATATGTTCTATTCCTTTTTCTCAAGGGATTCTCACCCTATTCCTTACCTATATCAAACTTCTTCAAAGAACAGTCTATACTCACTACCTCTATTATTTTCTCATCACTCACTTTTTCCTCACCCACCAGGAATATGGTTTCTATCCTCACTACTCTTTGGACTTTAATAACTTCCTAATCTCCAAATACAATAGCCTTTTGTAGTATTTGTAGTACAGTAAGTATTCAGTTATAGGAAAGGGTATTGAGGGGGGAAAAGAGGAAGGAAATAGTTGATACCTTCGTATTATCAATGAACCCAAACATGGGCTAATGAGAAGTAACTGGAACTAGTAGTTTAAAATAAGCAAAGGACAGTCACTGTCCATGGGTTTCACAGGATATCTATTAGCTTGGTCTTCCCAATAAATGGGAACCTAAGATGAAGCCATTAGGAAATAGAAATGCAGAAGGAGAGAGAAATTCTGTTTGGGATACAAAGTGGTCACAGTGGGATTACAGATTCACAGAGGCAGGAGTAGGGCTGACCAGAAGGCCTGGAGAGTCATAGAACATAAGAGGTGTATTTGTTTGTTTGTTTGTTTTTTACCATGATGGATTGAGCCAGCCATGAAGAACTGACTAGGGAAATTTGTTAGGGGAAGGGAAAGTAAGGAAAGCCAAAGACAAGAATATAGGTCAAGGTCAAAGAATGAATGGCTTCCAAGAGGGCAAAGTATGGAGATATCTAGACAAAATATGAGATGCAAGCATCAGGACCTAAAATACAAGGGGAAGTGATGTTGAGGCAAAGTGTCTCACCTCAGGTTGAGAGAGAATGGACAGAAAGGGCTTTCCCAACCCATAACCTAAAAAGAGATACAGAGTTCACCATTCCAAGAATGATTGGGATTAGTACAAGTAGGAGGAAATTACCTATCCTGGTCTTAGATTCACACACTCCATAACTGAGGAACAGACATGTAGATTCTGGACAGCTGAAATGTCATGGCTGGCCAGCCCAATCCAAAGCAAAAGAGGGAAGATTTGGGGTGGGGGAATGGGGAAGGGGAAATAATGAGTTCTGTTTGGACATGTTGTATTGAAGATGAGATATCCAGTTGGGATTGTTCAACAGACAATGGGCACAGAAGAAAGGCTAGGATCATAGATATAAAGCTAAATGAATGAATTAGGGAAGGAGAAAGAAACACAGGCACATTTAAAGGCAGTGGGCAGGAGTTAATAGGAAGAAATTTCAGATAAGAAAAAGAATAAATAATAAATTGGGCATGCTCTCAGATGAAATAAGAAGGAAAGGGATGAAAGTACAAGTAAAAAAAGTTTGACCTTGGCCTTGGCAAGGAAAATGGCCTTCTCTTCCTCAGATGCCAGAGCACAAGAGTCAAAGCCAACAAGAAATACACAGTGATTTTGAGGTGACATGGAATAGGTGAGATAAGGGTGCTCACAATAAATAGCCACAACTTTCTTAGTAAAGTAGTCTGATGATAAAGGGGAGTGATGGTGGCATAGGGCACTTGAAGAAAGAAAGATCATTTGGAGAGATCGTGACAGAGAGTCAGTCCACCAGGTAAAAATAAAAGGATTTCTGTGCTTCAATGATGGCCCAAACAGGGTCAGATAACATCACTTTATGCAGGACTTCATTCAGCAGCCAAAGAGCAAGAACAGAGAAGCCAGAGTCAACCCAGGGTTGAGGATTGGCAAGGCCCAAACGACCTAAAACAAAAATAAGTCATTCAAGGGTAAAGGATGATGTACAGTTGAACTGGTCAACTGCCTGTCAAGAAAGAAGAAATGTGAGGTCAGAGCAGGGCTGATAGACTGGAAGAATTAGGAGGGAAAGAGAGATTAAAGATCAAAGTAGGGGCAAAGAATTTATTTGGAAAGAGTGAGGTAGAGGGAGAGGTGGAAGGGCAAAGAATTATGGTCAGAGAAGAGAATTCAGAGTTCAGGATCCTAGGGTGGACACACTAAGCTAAAATTCTCTCTTAGCAAACCCATGCATCCAACCCTGATTTTCCTCTTGTGATTAACACCTACATTTTAAACCAACTTGAGTATGTCCACATGACTATCACCAGCAAAACAATTTCAACATACCCTGTCACATCAATCCCCTTTCCATCCAATTCTATTGCCTCCACCCTACTAGGAGTCACTGCCCTTTTACCAGAATTGCTGCAAGTCCCTCTGACCTCACTAGTCTCTCTATGTTTTTGCTCTAGGCACTATCATGTGCCCCAATTTCTCTCCCAAGATCATGAGTCCTATTTCCAACTGCCTCTCTTTCCTCATACATACTGCTACCATACTAATCATCCTAAAGCACAGCTATGACCTTGCCATGACACTGTTGAAAAATATTCAATGGCTCCCCATTGCCAGAGCATGTCATGCCACCTCTCCGCATGCCATTAAAATCCTATATGATCTAGGCCCAACCTCCCTTTCCAGGCATATCTCCTATTGCATTCCTACTTGTACCTTGTGTTCCAGTAAAGCTGAACTCTTCATCATTCCCTGAGCTTTCCCAGCTTTTGCCTTTGTGCATATTATTTCCTTCTCTGGGAGTATACTCCTCATTTCCATTTGGATGAATCCTACATATCTTTCAGAGCCCAAATTAAAGCCACCTCTTCTAAGAAGTCTTCTGTGACCTATCCATATTCAAGTTACATCTCCCTCCTCTGAATTTTCATACATCGTGTTTGTTCTTCTTATAGCCTACATCATTGTCTACCCTGTATCCCACTTATTTATTAGACCATATCTCATCTAGCTGACCAGATTGTCAGCTCCTAGAGTGCAGAGAACACGTCATTGTGCCACTTTCTTTGAATCTTCCATAGTATCTAGCACAGTAACTTTCAAGTAGTGGGTGCTCAATAAATATTTGTTGATTAAAAGAACCAGTGAACCAATGAACAAACTCATTGTTGATAGCTATCAAAGTGAGATAAAGATCTCAAGTAAGTGCACTTCTTAAAAGTATCACTGTTCTTCTAAAAAGCCATTAAATGGCTCAGATTCTTAAAATCTAGCCACTGGTTAGATTCTTATAATATAGCCAATACCTCAATATGACGGTACTAATGTTCAGACTCTTTAAGAGTCTGACCAATATGATGGATATTCTAATAAACCTTGTCTTTGGCTGAAAAAAAAATGAAAATAAAAAGCCTTTAAATTTCCAAATAGCTTCTTATCAGATTGCTCTTTTTAGATGTAGAACTTGCTCCCAATTTACTAAATTATTTGGTGATAGAGAAAAGAAAAAAGAAAAAATGAGGTTTCAAAATATCCTTTCCTGTGTTCTATCTCAGTACATTTCACCAACCTTTTTACATCTATGACACACTTATGAACTAGCCAGGACATACTGGAATCCCCATATCCTTCCCTAGTTTGTTTCTTCTCTCCCCATCATGTTCCAGTGATCCATTAGACTAGTCATGTGTCCATCCATAATCCCTGCCCCAACCTACACGAAATAACTGTTTATTTGTAGACAACATACATATAAATAAATCTTCTTTCTTGTTCTACAATGGTTACCAGGACCAATCCCAATACCTGACATCCTAGCCAAGAACTGGCAAAAGATATCATACTAATAGTAACATTAATAGTAGCAGATAGTGTTTATATCACATTTTAAGGCTTGCAAAGGGCTTTTTTTTTTGCTTATTATATCACTTCATCTACACAACCCTAAGAAGTGGGTTGTATTACCCTCATTTTGTAGTTTAGGAAACTGAGGCAGATGGAAGTCAAGTGACTTGACCAAGGTCACATAGCTAGAAAAATATCTGAGGTGGGATGTGAACTGATTTGAACAGTCTTCCTGACTCCAGTCTTAATGCACTGCCTACTCCACCATGCAGCTACCTCATGAAGAAATTACAATAGCAGGAGAAAAACAGATTTCACCACAGAGTAAGAGTTAGCAAACACTCCCACCCTTTTCCTTCAAGACAATGAATTCAGAGAAACGGTGGCCTTTAAGTTCCTCATTGTCTTCTGATCTTTATGATACGGACAAAGTTGGAAAAATGCTGGGCATACAAATACGAAAATGAGACCCCTATTCTCAAGAGGTTCACATTTTGATTAGGGAAGATAACACATTGGCAACTAGAGACATCTTTTGGGTGGTAGCACAGACCTGTGATCTCATTGATATCATCAGCAGCTCCCTCCATTGATGCTGAATGGAAACTCAGCTATAAACTAATCTTAGGGCTACCTGGGGCCCTGAGAAGTAAAGTGATTTATTTACTCAGGTCACAAACAGTTTGTTGTCGTTGTTCAGTTGTTCTGTTGTGTCTGACCCCATGGACTTTGTCCGTGGCATTTTCTTGGCAAACATACCGGAGTGATTTGCCATTTCCTTCTCCAGTATGTCCTCACTTTTGGGCCAGCTAGGTGGCGCAGTGGATAGAACACTAGCCCTGGATTCAGGAGGACCTGAGTTCAAATCCAGCCTCAGACACATAACACTTACTAGCTCTCTGATCCTGGGCAAGTCATTTAACTCCATTGCCTAAACAAAATAAAATTAGTATGTCCCCATTTTACAGATGAGGAACTAAGACAAATCGGGGTTAAGTGATTTGTCCAGGATCACACTGCTAGTGTCTGAGTTCAGTTTTGAACTCAGATCTTCCTAGCTCCAGACCCAGTGCTCCACCCACTGTACCATTTAGCTGCCTACACAGCTATTATGTGTTAAATATTCAACCAAAACTCAGTTTTTCTTGGCTCCACTCTGTCATATTGCCACTCATACAGTAGGAGCTTAGTGGATTGAGAATGGATTAGATAGAAGTCAAGGATATTATGAGAACATACAAGGCTGTCTCTTAATATCAGTATTCTAAGAACCTTAGGTGGATACTGGCAAGGAGAAATCCCATATTTTAGATGAAGCAAAAAAAGTTCTAGAAACCTACTTTTCCCTGAAAGGAAAATATGAGCCTGCTAATATTTTTTTAAACCAACTGAGGTGGTAGCATCCTGACTCCATTACTCAACCCCAGGGATATGAGACAAACTGAAACAGAAGAATAAAGAAATAAAAGTGGATAAATAAATGAATGAATGAATAAAGGCCTAAAGAGCAGCATATTATTTTGACAGTTATGGGTACTATTAATTTACATTATTTGAAGTTGAAAATAATAGAATGCAGGAAATTAGGACACGGTCTGGTTCATGTACTTTATCTTTCTTGTTAGAGGAACAGAAATAGTTTCTTGGTTAAGTTTCCCTTTGAAACAAAGAAAACAAAAATCCAGGCATTCCTTGAGTCTTCCAAGTGGAACGGTCATGAGCTCTAACTGGTACAAATCACTGACCTCTATGTGCCAACCCACTGGAATACGTCAAGGGGCAACTATGGAATGGGAAAAGGGCACTTTTGAGGACCTGAAGAAAACATTCATGGAAGGCTCAATGTACCAGCTTTCTTTCAACTCTTCTTCTTACCCTTCTCCATCCCAACTCAAGCAGGCACTGAGTTAAGTTTTTCAGAGTACTCCTATTAAGACATAATCTCCTTCACTTCCTCTCTTAAGTCACAGGGAAAGGGAGTTGCATGTGAATTTGACTGTCACAAGTTCTTGCTGTATGTAATCAAATTGCCTTCTAAAACTAGATTCCAACCCATGACTAGGTTCTCCATGATCTCCAACTTAAAAAAAAAAAAGGCAGGGAAAGGGGCTGGGGGAGTAATGGAGGATCATAAAAAGAATCTTAGAGATCATCTAGTCTAATCCTCCTCATTCTACAGATGAAGCAAATGAGGCTCAGAGGGCTCAAGTAACTTGCCCAGAATCACACAGCCAGAAGTCAAAATTTGAAACCCTGTCACTTTTCACCCCATTCCAGCCCAGGCCCTCTGGTAGTAAAACCAGTGCATTTTCCTCTACTTTTTTTTTTCTTTGTTCTACCAAGTACAAACAAGAAAAGGATATGATAACGAGCAAGGGCAGCTAGGTTGTGCAGTGGATACAGTACCAGTGCTGGGGTCAGGAAGACTCATCAAATCTGGCCTCAGACACTTAGTAGCTGTGTGACCCTGGGCAAGTCACTTAACCCCTGTTTCCCTCAGTTTCTTCTCTGGTAAAATGAGCTGGAGAAGGAAATGGCTAGCCACTCCAATATCTTTTGTCAAGAAAACTCCAGACATAACTGAAACAACTAGACAACAACAACAAAGGAACTTATAAGAAAGAGGCAGACAGAAAAATAGACTAGTAAATATAAACAATAACATTGCTGTCAGGGCACAGAAAGGAAATTTTACTAACAAATTAAATAACCAGGCTGCAAATTCCATGATCTCATGATCATGGAACTTCATCAGCGACCTCCTAGGTCAGGTGTATCCAAGTTTTTCCATTATGGGCCACAGAAGCAGAAATCCATGTGTGTGGGCCACATGAATCTAATTATATAATTAATTACATTTTGTTTCAATTACGATTACTCATTGAGCCAAACTTGCTAGTCTGACACCTGGTGGCCGCCAATTTACACTATGTTAGCAGCAGGTAATTGGTTGGGTCTATTAGTACATTTGTGCTAGCTGGTTAGATAGAAAAAATAATTTTTTTTTGGCTAAAAAAAGGATCAGGAGGGCTGTACTCAAGAGTCAGGTGAGCCACATTGGATTGCATGCTGCATAAGTTAGAAGCCTGACTTCAAAGTATTACCAATCCCCAATCTGAAAAATACAAATAAAGATGAGGAAGAGAAAAAGATTTAGACCATGTCATTATATGACTAAGCAAGAGGACAGACAGGAAGGCTTAGCTAGTCTAAAAACAAACTACGTGTAAGGAACTGCCTGAGAGGCAAAAAGCCTTGGTTCTTCAAAAACTGATCACTTTGTCTGAAAAGTCAGGTTTCCTGGTGCTTTTTTTCTTCCAGTTTGCATTTAATAAAATACCTATTCCAACTAGACTGAATGATGTCTATCTTCTTACTAATAAAAAAAATTCATGGGAAGAAATTTAGGTTATGTCCTTTCAAATTAATTTCTTTTTTATTTTATTTTATTTTCAATTAATTTAAAATTTTTCTTTTGCACTTGTTTCACTTGTTTAACTTTTCTCTCTACCATGTCTTTCTTAAGGGAAAGAGGTCAACACCTCTCCCATCCCAGGCACCTGCTTTTACTGTATCTCGTTTATTTTACACACAAAGTTGTAATCTATAAACAACTCTCCGTTATTTCTTAAACTGATCATTCTCTGGGCTCAGTTCCAAACAAGAAAGAGAACAGATCACAGAGCACCGAAGTCAATGTCATTTTCTCAGTTCTCATTCTCCTTGACCTCCTGTAGCTTCATTCAGTTCAACACACCCTCTCTGAAATTTGTTTTTCCTTTGGCCTTAACGTTACACTTTCCCGCCTTTCTGCTTCCTCATGAACTTTCTCTTGCTCCTAAATAATAAAAGCTAGTATTAATATAGCATTTTAAGGTTTGCAAAGCACTTGATATACATTATCTCATTTGATCCTCACAAAAACCACATGAGGTAGGTGTTACTCCCCACACCCAACCCATTTTAACAGAAGAGTTTACTAGGGTTGAGAGTGGTTAAGTGATTTACCCAAGGTCACACAGCTAGCAAGAGTCTGAGGCAGAATTCAAACTCAAGGTCTTCCTGACTCCATAGCCAACACTCTATCCATTACACCAGCTAGGGGTCAGATATTCCCCATCATTTACTGAGTTTTATTCTTTCTCTCTCTGTCTCTCTCTCTGTGTCTCTCTCTCTGTCTCTCTTTCTCTCTGTCTCTCTGTCTCTATGTCTCTGTCTTTCTGTCTCTCTTTCTTTTCTCTCCCCACACACACACATGTATTAAAATGTGTATGTGTGTGTATATATATATATATGTATATATAGTTTATATACATACACAGACACACACATACTTTGTTCATCAAAGACATTATCTTCCCTTACAGCTTTGACTGCAACTACTTTGTAGGTGACTTATAAAGTTATATGCATGTGGAATTTGGTTTGATTTTCATTAATGTTTGTTTTTTCCATCACAATAATCACCCTCCCCTTCCGCTACAAGAACCCTCCTTTGTAACAAGGGAAAACAGTCAAGCAAAACTGATCAATACAACTCTTATCTGTTCATGGCTACCTCCATCATCTTTAATCTTTCTGATGTATATATACAAATTATTTTGTACTACAGAAACTATGTGGTATAACAGCTAGTGTTGGATCTAGAGTCAGAAAGACCTGAGTTCAAATTCTCTAACACTTATTAGCTATATAGTACTTCACTTCTCCTCCATTTCTGGAGCCATGAACTGCAATCAAATCTACTCTGACACTGTTACTAGGAATGTGCCAATCTTGCAGACCTATTCATTACCACTGTAACTTTCAATGACAAAATATCCCTAACCCACCACTACTCCCTTTTTGAGTTGCTTAGCATGGAAGATAAATATCCACGAGGGCAGGGATTGTCTTTGCTTTTTGTATGTGGGAGGAGGGAGGGTCGGCTAGGTGACAAAGTGGATAGAGTGCAAGAAGACTCATCTTGTGTCTCTAGTGCTTGGCATACAGTAAGCTCTCGATAAATGCTTTCTTCATTCATTCAATCAATCCATCAGTCCCCTTTCTCCCAAAATATCAAGTCCTATCCATTCTTCCTTTGGTAATAATGTTGAATCCATTTCTCCCTTTCTGTCCCCATTGCTACTACCCTAGTATCACCACACACATGAAATAGCTATCTAAACAGCTTATGAAGTGATTTTGTCTTCACCTCCTTCCAATTCATCCTGCACAACCCCTTTGGATTAGTCTGCATCAAATATACTTTCCATCAGGTTCAAAAGGTTCAAAAACCTTCAATGATTCCTCTTTGCCTAAGAATAAATATAAACTCCTTAGCCTGGCACTCATGATCTTCCACTGCATCTTTTTTCTAACCCTATCATCTGCTTATCTCCATTTTCTCTTTTTCTAACCATAACATTCACTACTCACCTGTGCTAGCTCTTTGCTCTATTTAAGCTGTCCTCAGAACATTTCCCACCACCTGGCATTTCTTCCCTTCTCTCTAGCCATCCACATATCTTCTCTGTGAAGCCTTTCCTGGGACCACTCTAACTCACAATCATCCTCCTTCCACTGACCTCTTATCTGAGTCCATTATCACTTATTGCCTTGTATTATTGTTAACTGACTTTTCCTACTTGTATTTCAGATCTTCCCAACAAAATCATCAGCTGCTTTATGGTGTTAGACACTGGTGCTCAATAAATGTTTGCTGCCTCAACTGAAAGAGACCAATTAGATACTGGGACAGGAATGTTGGGAAATTCTGACCAGTGTTCTATTGCAGTCAATTCTTAATTATGCGTCAACTGATTCTCCACGTTATACGTTATCCAGACCAGTTTCTTCCCCTCCTTTTCCACCTGCTTTTCATTTTGTTGCCAGTTAACATTCCCACATTAGAGCAAACAGTTTCTTTATCTGTTTCTTACCCCAGTATCAAGCCAGTGCATTGCACAAAGTGGTGACAACATTTTTGTTGAATGAACTAGGAAAGGATGGTAAAACAAATTAATCTACTCTACTATTTATTAATCACTCATTAAAGATTTTGATGGGTGGAATGGTGAATTTATGGTTATAATGATGTCTAGAGATTACTTATGAATCTTTTTATTTAGAGTCTTCCTGTAATGCTCTAATACCAGTTAGTTGAACCAGGAGACCTTGACTTTCTTTTGAGAACACTAACATTTTTCTTATTTCCCTCTTACTCAGTGAGAAGCTATAATCATGACACCACTACCTCACAGAAGCAGACAACAAAATTCAACTCAACAACTACTTTATTAAGCACCTAACATGTGTGAAGTTTCATGCCAGGTGTTGTGGGGAAGGGGATCCGTCATCAGTAAAATGATGAAGTTAGACTCAGTGAACTCTCAGTTTCCTGCCGGCTCCAAATCTATGATCCTTAATCTAAATCTGATTCCTTAATATTTTATACCCTGAAATTCCCAACCATTTCTGTTCCTATTTTTGAGTGGTCATGAAATCTCATTGAGTAGAGTCTGTAATAGAATTCTGGGGCTTGATGCCACCAGAACTATACCTAACACAAGCAGAAGTATCTAAAAGGTCTCACTCTCTATGAGATCACTTTCCCATTTAGACTCTGAACAGGACAAAATCAAAGATGGCCCAAAGGACAATGGATACATGGTTGGTACAAAAATAGGTTGCAGCATTTTACCAACAATAATTTAAAAGAAATAAAGATTACTCAAGAAACCTATTAGTCAGTCAATAAATATTAAGAACCTACTATGTGAAAATTTTAATTTTTTTTTAAAAAGAACTTACTATGTGCTAGGTGCTGGGGATACAAAGAAAGTCAAAAGACAGTCCCTGCCCTCAAGCAACTCACAGTCTACTAGGTGACAATATGCAAACAACTGTATATAGACAAGCTATGTTAAGGAAGTGAGTTGACGATGTAGAAAGAACAAGGGTTAACAGATGGGGTAAACTAAGTCCTTCACTAATACCTACAGAGTGTTTGAAGACCAAGAAGATGACTTCTAGAACAATGTATAAATTCTCTATGAATATGAGTGGGAAGTCACAGATACATGCATACAAATGCACAGGATGTTGAGTTAGATAGTCTATGTTTACCACCACCTTATCAATGAGATCTCAAATCTGTGAATTCATGAAATATCAGAATGATAGATCCAGAGGTGAAAGGAACCTTAGAGGTCTTCCGGTCTAAACTCCTCATTTTATCAATGATGAAATCGAGCTCAGAGAGATTAAGCTATTGTCCTAAGGTCACATAGATTATAAATTGCAGAGCCAGCATTGGAACCCAGGGCTTCCAAATTCAGTGGCCTACTATGACTGTCTCACCAAAACAGCACCTAGAGCCCTAATCTAGCATCCTCTTAAGCAGAATGATGAAGCATTAGCCTGACCTAAAAGAGCAGTAACCTAGAAGTCAGAAGACCAGGATTCTAGTATCAGCTCCACCATCAATTAGCCATATGATCTAACATGATTTAACTCAGCAAATATTTAACAAGTGCCTAATATGGAGAAGTCACTGGGCAAGTTTCCTGAGCATCATTTTCCTCAACCACAAAATAAGGGTATTGGATCAAAAGATCTCAAAAGCATTTTCTAGGTCTAAAATCCCACAATCCCTATGATTCTGGATTTTCTTTTACCCTCTCTTTCTATACCCTTCAGTAACTCTCCACTATTTCATTCCCCTGTATTCTCATGCTGCCTCATTCCTGAGCTCCTAAGAAGCAACTGATAACATCTAGACTAAGGTAAGAGTGAATTAACTACATATTCCTCATTTGTACCTCTCCTCCTCTCCACTCCCACACACTCCATTATTACCTGAAATTTAAAAGGGGACCTAAAAAGAGAGCAATTGATTAAAACTGCGAATGGTAGAGTCCAAGCTTGACAAATTAGCTGAAGGTTTGTAGTTGACGTTGTGGTTGTTTTGTGGTTTCGGTGATTGTTATGGTTTTGTGTCCATACGTGTACATGGTACAGGTTGGGGAGGGGGGGAGAAAACTCCCACCAAATAGGTAGGTGCCTCCTCTACTTGGGAGCTTGATACCACCAGAACAATGTCAAACACAAACGGAAGTATCTGGAGGGCCTCACTCTCCAGGAACTCCCTCTCCCACTTAAACTCTGCACAGCACAAAATCACGGATTGTCCAAAGGACAATGGATGCATAGTTTTTAGCCAAGGCCAGATCTTCTCCCAGCAATAAAATAACCTCTCCAGTTCATAGGGAAAGCAAAAGATTTTCCTCACCAAATGTCTAAGCTGGTAACTTTTATTACAATACTTAGCTTGAGATTCACTTTACATCTCTGAAATTTCATCTACAAAAAGAGGACAGTGATGCTACCTCACAGACATATAAGGAAAGTTGTATATGCCTAAAAGCACTAGAGAAATGTAAGCTAATAGAAAATTATCTCTCTAATAACTAGACTCCAACTGAAGCTAAGAAAAAGAACTTGGTTATGTTTGTGATTATAATTTGGTCTTAAATGACAGAGCAGTTTGTTTAGAGAGAGGGGAAGGGGAAGGGGACAAGCATTTATTAAGTGCTATGTGCCAGGCATGTGCTAATCATCAGAAATTTGAATCCACCTGTTTTCTATTCACCAACATATTTGAGTATTCTGCCTCTAATTTGATAAAGACCAGTAAGCTTCCTTCCCACCCCCAATTTTGTTCCACTTTCTACTTTGCATACAAGAACAGAAGTAATAACTTAAAATGGAGAGAATACTGGCTTTTTAGTCAGAAGACCTGGTTTTCAATTCCATCTCTATCAGTCTGTGTGACTTTGGGCAAATCACTTAACTCTTCTACGCCTCTGTTCATTCATCTGTAAAATGAGGGAGTTGGACTGATGGCTTCTAAGGTCCCTTCCCTCTCTAATTCTATGATCCTATGAACAACAAAAGTATTTGGACTGGAAAAGAAAAGAAAGAGTTTTCCAGGAACTTTTTAGGCTTCCATTTTGAACCCCGTAAAGCAACCAAAACCTACCAACTACGCCATGGCTTTGCTAGTCTATAATAATAGAAAGTGGTTATGCACCACATCTCCTTTATGGATATGCTCAACTAAAACCACTCTGCATGCCACGCCTCTCTTTTACCCCCCCCCCCCCACCCCATGCTTGGTTTCCAAGGACTGGATTACAACAAAGGTGACTTGTACTCAGTTCAAGAGCTTTGTAAACGCCATCATTTATTAAAGTTCATGTAAGTTTTTCTTTGTTCTTTTGGCTTTTTTTAAAAGCTATTCAGTGATGATGTATTCAAAATACCTCCATCCATTACTCCTTAGCTGGATGAATTTTTGTTGAAGTTTGTGTAAGGCGCTCCTTCTTGTAAAATTCCCAAAGGCACATGGGTCAGACTGATCCAACAACTTCCTTTAGTTTGAAACCAAAAAAGCTAACAATTCACATTATAAATGAAAATACAAATCTCATACAGCTTATTTACTAAGTGGCCATATAAAGCTGTCTAGGCATTAGTGTATGGAAGATTTAAAAACTTTACACGGCAACCCCCAAGGTAACTGTGCCACAACCCAAAGCAACTACTTTGCACTGAACTCCCACTAAATAAATGCCTATGTGTAACATAACAGGTCAGGAATCCGATGCAGATCCCAAGGAAAAGAGGGAAAGAGTGGAAAGGACAAACAAGCTAGATAAAATTTGTTGCATAAAAAATAGATACCTACAAACACATATACCTGTGTAATGAGCCAGAAAACTTGGTTTTAATCTTTAAGAAACAGCAGCAGCAGCATCAATAACAACAACAACAGTGGCATCTACCTTGTCTGGATGCCCTTCTTCGAATCTTCATTTTAGGAAATGAAGGCCACGAGTAGTTAAAAGGTGAGTCTGAATCTGAATCCATCCTTTCTGTTCAATCAACAGATCCTCACGAAGCCCTTTGCAGCCTTCCAAGGCAGTCAAGTCTAAGTGTGATGCAAAGTCAAGGAAGCAATGGGGGCAGGATCAAATAGCTCACTAACTCAGGGGAGGGAAAATCAGTAAATGGTGTGTTCCCTTCAGGCGTCCAGGCATGTAGACAAGCGCAGCCTGTAAATATTAAAGCTAAACTAGAAGGGGGTTTGGCTTCTTTGTTTTTTTTTTCTTTAAAGAGAGAGAGCCCAAGAGAGAGAAAACTAGAAGCAACACTGATACATCACAGTCCAGTTATTCAAAAGGTCAGCAGGAGCAAATGAATCATTAACTCACCTTTTCTCTTTGCTGAAACTGGAAATGAATAGTGGAGGGAAGCCAGGATTGAAAGTGACTAAGAAAGCAAGCCTTTGAGGACTATTTTAAAAAATGCAAAACAAAACACACCTTCAAAAATAGAGGTTCACTGGGTTTTGGTGTCAACAGTATCATTTTTCATAAGAAAAAAAAGGTTTTGGGCTTTGCTTGGGTTTTTTTTTTTTTCTGTGCAACATTAGGTTAAAAGTTTCAACTGGTAGAGCAGATAACAAGCAGAAAGCTTGATGCTGCATGCCAGGTTATGTATCTTCTTAGTATTAGCAGCCTTGGCAATGTTTCAGATATTGCAGCTGAGAAAGCACCAATAATCTGTCTAACAATACAGATTCCCTATCTTTGCAAACCTAAAGGGCAGAAAGCTTCAGTATTATAACAAAAAATATTAATCTCATTAAGGGAGTCTTCTAGCCACACATGTTGTGTTTGATTTGAGTATTCTCCTTAGACCTGTCACTGAGCTGTCCATCATAAGGATTTTGTGGGCCTGGCACCTTTACAACACAGCTCTAAACTTTCAGTCCTTAACAATAAAAGTAGTGACTAATTTACAACAAATCACCCCTTCTTACACAGTCTCCCTGAACAACTCAACAGTAAATAGCATTCAGTCAGAATCTATTATCCCCTCCCCCAACATCTTTTCACCACAAAAAATTAACTTCCCTGTTCTCCAAATACAGACCCTTCCAACAGGCTATGATTAACCAAGTTCTTTGCAAAAATGTTACAGCCCAAGATTCTCCAGTAAGTCTTTGGTGGTCCTGGAGATTAAGTTTTAATGTATTTTTGTGGATACTTTCTAACCTTTCATAATATCCGATCTACTCCACTACAGGTTGAATCATTCCTGGGTAAAAAGAAAAAAAGATTAAATGAAAACATTCCACTGAGAGCTAATAATAATAATAATAATTAATAATAGCAGCTAATATTTATATAGTACTTATTATGTGCCAGGCACAAGAAGGCAGCTAGATGGCTCAGTAGATAGAGCACTGGGCCTGGAGTTAGGAAGATCTGAGTTAAAATTCAGCCTTAGACATTTATTAGCTGTGTGACTCTGGGCAAGTCACTTAATCTCTGTTTGCCTTAAACCACTGGAGAAGACAACCCCATGGATAGTATAGTCCATAGCATCAGACACAACTGAACAACAACAACAATGTGCCAGGGACTGTGCTAAGTGCTTTACAATTATTATCTCCTTTGATCCTCACACCAATCCTGGGAGGAATGAGGTATTATTATCCTCATTTTACAGATGAGAAATCTGAAGCAAACAGAGGTTAGGTGACCTGCCCAAGGTCACACAGCTAATAAACTGTCTGAGGCTGAATTTAAATCAGGTCTTCCTGACTCCTGGCCCAATGCTCTTATCCACTGAGCCACCAAGCTGCCCATAATCTGGCAATGGATGCAATATTCTGTCCTATAGTCCTCCACCTTATTGCTAATGAAAGAGGAGATATTTTTTATTATCTCTTTTCTAGTACTTCATTGGTTTTTTTCTTCAATTGCTCAAAAGCTGAACTTCATTACTTTTTTTTTCCTAGTCTGTTTCCTGCATTTAGAAAAGGAGAGGGGCAGCTAGGTGGCACGGTGGATAGAGCACCGGCCCTGAAGTCAGGAGGACCTGAGTTCAAATCTGGCCTCAGACCAAACACCTGACACGTTCTAGCTGTGTGGCCCTGGGCAAGTCACTTAACCCCAATTGCCTGAAAAAAAAAAAAAAGAAAGGAAAGAAAAGGAGAGAGATTACAATACGTGAACCAAGTCAACGTAGAGTTGGATTATGGTGACGTGTTCGGTAACATTTTACTTCATTTATGTTACAAACTGAGGAAGACGTGATTGCTGTTGTTAGCAAAGTCAGCAGCTGGAAAAAAATGTTAACTTCTAATCCAAACCAGAACTGTATCAAGAATTCAGTTTGTTATAAAATTTCAACTTAATGGGAAGTTATTTCTGTTTTGATAAATGTCCTATTTTTTGCACATTCTCTTTCTGCCTAGCTAAATAAATATCTGACCAGATAATAATAATCTGACCAGATAATAATAATCACCTAATCTCTCTGGGTTTCAATTTTCTCACCTACAAAATCGGAGAATCAGTCCCTTCTAGCTCTAAGCTTCATGTAAAGAAACTGGGACAGTAACACGTTATTCTCCCACATGTACAAGAGGTAACCCAGGTTCCTCCTCAGTCCCATCTCTCTTCTCTGAGTGACATGAGAAGCAGCCCCGTGTAACTTGAACAATCCTGTCCGAAGGAATTTTTGTGGCCCCAAAAAGAAAACTGGGGGAAAGTTGGAGGGGGGTGAGGCACTGTTATGTCTCCAGACTCATAGGAGGTGCTGGCATGTTACAGTTAGGGTTAGCTTAGAGGCTAAAAAAGGGTAGCAGACTATAGAGTCAACCATGACCCGAATCAATACAATATTGAGACACTCTAGTTATAAGAGGCTGTAAAATACCAAATGACTTTCCTTAAGTCCTTGGAGCTATAAGGAGAATTTCAGATTAGAGACTAGTCCCAAGAGTGAGGTTCCTTTATCTGATACAGGTAAAGATTCAGAACCTAAGGTATCAGGTAAACAATTGATTTTATTAAACAGAGGTCCAAGTGAGCACAGCTTTCCTAAGTCTTCTGTCAAAACTTGCTCAGTGTCCCCAGGTAAAAGCAGCCCTTACAAAATATAATAATCCTCATGACAATTCTGTTGATTCTCAGAAGCCTTATTTTTGTTCTATGTGTAAACTTTTCATCTAGGTTCATCTGGATGCATCCATTAGTTGCTTGAAATTACTCTAAGGAAGAGGAGCATAACGAGCTTAATTGTGGAAAATTAGACATTAATATCATTATCAGTTATTGATATTATATTGGAGAATGGCGATTCCATCAGTTC
This sequence comes from Vombatus ursinus, assembly GCF_900497805.2. Classification (NCBI taxonomy): domain Eukaryota; kingdom Metazoa; phylum Chordata; class Mammalia; order Diprotodontia; family Vombatidae; genus Vombatus; species Vombatus ursinus. The sequence continues at coordinate 20,924,885 of NW_020954552.1, read as the reverse complement.
TCTACCCAAAATTCCTCTTCCTAGAAAAGCATTTTAAAATTTTATATATGGTTTATATTTATACATGTATATTTATATACACATTATGTATATATTACATAAAATGTGTTTCATACTATGATATACCAAGTAAGATGAGCATAACATAAGGAAAGAGAACTGGCTGGCCTAAGAATGAGGAGAGCTCTCATTAACTAGCAAGATGACTTTGGATAAATCACTTAACTTGTCTGGGTCTCAGTTTCTGCATCTGTAAAATGATGAGGTTTGACTAAATGATCTCAAAGGTAAGCACTATTTGCAAAATACTTTTTATTAACATAAAACTTCAATGAGGGAGCAGTCAACCCATGGCTATAAATTTTAAGAGAGCATGAAGCCCTCTTCAGAGCTGTGTGTGCCATCCTTAAAGCAAGCACTGACCCTCCTCTATCCCCTCCAAAAAACCCTGCCATTATGAGTTACAATCACACTGACTTTTAAAGGAATCTTTTTTATAAAGTAATAGTTTTATTAGTAGATTGAGATATATGAAAGTGTTCTAATCACCCACCAAGGGAGAAAAGTGTTTTCATAGTAATTTGGGGGTATATGTGGATGTATGAATATGAATATACACATAGAATATATTATGAATCTGTGTAAGTGCACATGTGCATATATGTATGTATGTGTGTGTGTGTGTGTGTACACACACGCATGCACACAGTGGCATCATGGCATAGTATAGTTAGGAAGTTAGGAAGTATAGTTAGGAAGACCCTGGTACAAATTCAGGCTTTTGAATAAACTGAGTGGGTAAATCACTTAACCTCTCAGTGCCTAGACATCTCTTTAAGGCTGTAAATTGCAGGACAATTTCAGATTCTCATTCACAGAAGGAGTTTCCTCACCATAAGGTCTCCAATCCAACAAAATTAATTTTAAGTGTTAAAAGATATAAGCCAGATCAGTAATATCATGACCAACTGCCAACAATACTGATTTCTAGCTCATTTCCTTCCTAGGGGTAGAAACTCTTGCTATAAGAATCTTCATAAGCCTAAAAGTAATTCAAATTTTATATAATGATCTTTAAGCCAGGTTCAACACCTGAGCAGAATTCTTACAACTAAGATTTTCTAAAGGGTTACATACCATAAAAATAATAGATAACTCTGGTCCCATAGGACCATAGAATATCAGAAATGAAAAGGATCTTAGAAATGATTCCTCTCATTTTATAAATAAGGAATAAGGCCAAGAAAAAAGGGAAGAAGGGTGAAAGGGAAGGAAGGAAAATAGGCAGGAAGAGGATTTAAATACTATGCTTTATGAGTATTATCTCATTTAGTGCTCACAACAACCCTGGGAGGTAGTGGTTATTATTATCCCCATTCTACAGTTGAGGAAACTGAGCCAGACTGTGGTAAAGTCACACAGCCAGTGTCTGAGGTTAGATTTGAATTTAGGTCTTCCTGATTCCAGGTCCAGCACTCTATGCACTATGCCACCTAGCTGCCTCTAGAAAGGTAAAGTGACTTTCTCAAACTTGCTTTGTGATCTATAACTGTGTTTCATATAATGATATATCAATTAAGAAGCTCTACCTCCATGCATTCGTATCAATGTTCTCCCTACGCTGCTTCATTTCTACCTTTTTGGATTCTTCCTTTTCTTTCAAGACCCGACTTACGTACATGTTGTGTACAAGTTTCATCTCTCTAGTAGAATGTAAGCTCTATGAGGCCGGGGACTTTCATTTTGTACTTTGTACCACCAGTGACAGGGATAGCTAGATGGTTCAGTGGAGAGCCAGCTGGGCCTGAAGTCAGAAAGACTTATCTTCCTGAGTTCAAATCTGGCCTCGGATACTTACTCGCTGGGTGACCCTGGGAAAGTCACTTATCCTCTGTTTGTTTAGGAGGCTGCTTTGTGGTTCAGTAGAGAGAGTGCTGGGCCTAGAATTTGGAAGATCTGAATTCAAATCTGAGCCTCAGACATTTACTATGTCACCCTGGGCAAGTCACTTAACCTCTTTTCCCCTTAATCCACTGGAGAAGAAAATGGCAAACCATTACAGTATCTTTGCCAAGAAAACCCCATGGGCAGTATGGCCCATGGGGTCACAAAGAGTTGAACATGACTGAACAACAACAACAACAATCAGTGACTAGCACGTAGTAGAGTTTGGAATGGAATAAAGTTGGTTGAACTGACTTGGCCAAGGCCACATGCCTAAGAAGTAGCAGAATGAGGCTTTGAACCTAGTCTTCTGACTCGTGTTCTCAATGCTCTTTCAAATACTCTGTCATATTGGCTCTCTAGGGCACAATGAGAACGTCACTTGTGTCCGAGCTTCTTCCAATTTCTTTGTCATGGTCTAATTAAGAGAGATTAGCTCATTCCACATGGTGATAAACTGTTCTCTCTCTTCACTAAATAGCTTTTCACAATAATGTGCCCTTGTAACTCGATGTACAACGTACAATCCGTCCCTATTTATACACATTCTATATTGTACATGAGTTCGTGATTTTCAGAACACGTTTACAAGATAATAAGGTGAATTAAAAGGATAAAGATCCAGAGTGCGCTTAAAAAGTAGCCAGGTTCTCCTCTCCTTCTAGGCAATTTTCTTAACCTTATGGAAGAACAAAGAGGGGAAAATGGAATAAAAATGAAAGCGTAGAGGGCCTTTATAAACTTCTCCTTCAAACTTTTCATTTTACAAATGAGGAAACTGAGGCTCCAAGAAATTAAATCTTCAAAATTGCCCAGCTGGTTACTGGAAGAAATTTGACTGAAAGAAGGTATCCAGACATTCCATTCCCTGCTTCCTCCATGATCCCAAGCTGAAATGGAACCTCATTCAGTTGCATCTGGTAATTTACTTTTTTATGAAAGTACATTTGATAATTAACTCTTTTGTCCTCTTGTTTTTCCAAAGAAATATTTTTTGGGGAAAAACTAGTGATCAAAAATTATAAATTGAATTCAAAGAGAAATGGAGTTTAAAAGAACAGATCTCTTATTAATCAATCCTTTGTTGTTGTTGTTTAATTGTTTCAGTTATGAGTGATTCTTTGTGACCCCATTTGGGTTTTTTTTTTTGGAAAAGATACTGGAGTGGATTGCCCTTTCCTTCTCCAGCCCATTTTACAGATAAGGAACTGAGGCAAACAAGGGTCAACTGACTCGCCTAAGGTCACACAGCTAGTAAGTGTCTGAGGCCAAATTTGAACTCAGATGAGACTTCCTGACCCCAGGCCTGGCACTTCATGCACTGTTCTATTCACCGTGGAGTCAATCCTAGATTAATCCTAAACTCAAAGTTTAATAAGCATAAGACATATGCTTCTGTTTTAAACAGCACAGAATGGAGCCAAAATAGATCAGTAGACCTTATAATTTCATGACCAAAAAGTCCAAATAAAATTGAAATAGATACAAATGAATTTTATACAGAGCTTTTCAATGCAAAAAAAAATGGTTTTTTTTAAACAGATTTATATGTGGGATGAAATGATCTCTTTTATTTGTGGGTAGAAACTGTTGAATTCTTGGGATTCTATAAAACCTAAGATGACTCTTAAGAGGTCCATCACTGCCCTGAAGGCAGGACCACTGGAGTTCACAGCTAATAACTTGGGACCACAGAGACATAGGGGATAATCAACTGGATGGGATAAAGGGCCGGCAATGGAACTTGTTAAGAGAGGTGATCAGTTTGAAACAGATAAAAGGGGAGTTTACCCGAGGATTCATGGCTTAAAATAGTTAATTTATTAAAAAAAAAAATCTTTTACCTATATCTTATTGTTGTTGTTCAGCCTTCATTTTTTTTTTTTTGCTTTTTTGGCTAGGCAATGGGGTCAAGTGACTTGTCCAGGGTCACGCAGCTAGTAAGTATCATGTGTCCGAGTCCAGATTTGAACTCAGGTCCTCCTGACTCAAGGGCCAGTGCTCTATCCACTGCACCACCTAGCTGCCCCCATCCTTTGCTCTTAAAGAAGACCAATCACATCACAAGAATGACATCTGGACTTGAACATGAATTGGATTTAAGTGAGGCAAAGTTAAGTAAAGTTTTCAACCTCACTCTCTCCTCCTCTATCTATAAAAACCTAGGCATAAGCTATCTTTGGAGATTTCCTCAAATAAACTCTGAGTGGATCAAAATGGAAGCCTTCCTAAGATCCTTCAAGATGGAATCTGGTCCACATAAGTCCAAAGCTTAGGGTGGTAGCCTACAAGTTAGATAGTTTTCTGTGTATGTGACTTACTAATAACTTTAGGGATCATGAGGGTAAGGGCAGTGCCTTATTTTAACTTCATAACTTCCAGTAGCACTTAGCATAGCCCTCTACACAGAGGAAGTACTTAATAAACACACTGTGTTTTTCAATTACATCGAATAGTCAGAATTCAGACACAGTTTATGACCCCAATTGAATTTTTAAAAATACTAAATTATATGAAGTTTCCATGTTACCTTGAGGGAACTAGTAAGACCTTTAACCATTTTATTACTTCATCATCTTTGTAAAGATAATTGAATTTTTCTTCATAACACATACCCTCAGGGCTGTTGCCACTAAGAAGGTCTCACTGAAGTGAGAGGAAGGAAATCAAATTAATTGTAATGACAAATCTCGGTTCCAGACAACAGATGATAAAAAAAATACTCCCCTCCTCCAGTAAGAGAGGTGGAAGAGATGGAAATCTGTATAGTCATTTGTATACAGTCAAGACAGTTGTTTTCTGGGTCCATTATGGTTATCTGTTTTTCTTTACTGTAAGGAAGGGTTCAGTAGCAGAAGCAGAGATAGATCAAGAAATAGGAGGAAAGGACAGGAAAGGAGACAAAAAGAGGAAAGGAACCAATTAGACCTTTAAATAATAGTCAGAGGGAAGGAAGGCTTTACTTCAAAAGAAAGATCAGTAGAAATCTCAGTGGTTAACAACCTACATGATCACTCAAAAAGTACTAAAATCCAGACAGCTTACCCCAGCAGCCCATTCCCAATTGTAGATATCCTCAGTTTCACTACTTTCCTTTCTTTCTTTTTCTACCCATTTACAAGTTTTAAGAAAACAACAGAACATTTCCCACTCAGGCCTCTAACATTGGCTGCCTTAGTTCTGTGTATAGCTACATCTGAAGCCCAGCCTAGTGTATGGGATAGATCTACAAAGCTCTCTACTGGAGTTTTTTTAAGTGGTATTTTATTTTTTCCAATTACATGTAAAGATAATTTTAATATTCTTTTTTTTAATTTTGAGTTTCAAACTTTCTCTCTCCCCTTCCTTAAAGAGGTAAAAAAAATTTAAATAGGTTACATATGTACAATCATATCAAATATATTTCCATATTTCTGCTGGAGTCTTAAAAGCTAGTGAATAATCTTTTTCATTTTTTGGTGCTAAGCCTAAAGATGAGAAGCAGTGTAATATAAAACTTTCTTCTAAATTTGGCACTCTTGAGGACAAAGAAAAATTATCCCAATGAATTGTCAGCACTTGTGCTGCCTCGCAAGGAAAGCTAACCAGAGTTTTAATTGAGCCTATCCTTTTTTGGAGTTCAGCCACAAGGCAGTCAATAATGAGCAAGTCTGAACTCATGCAAATAAGCTTATACAGTCAACTAAATTGCTGCCCAGCAATCCCATAGACATCATTCTTGCATGTGCATGTACACAAATGTATTAGTATATTAAGTCCTGGAATGACCATGATATGTCAAAGGTTAGAAGATGACTGTGTTTATTCATAAGATTCCAAGTTTCTAAACACAAATTCCATAAACAAGATTTCTAGAATTCTTTTCATACCTCAAACTCTCATTTCACATTCTAATAGCCACAGTTACCTTAAGATTTTTCTTTAGATAAGTTTGACATCAATTTTAAAAGTTAATTTGAATGTCAGAATAAAGAACCTTTTTAAGGGAAGGGAGTATTCATTTCACAAAAGTCAAAAGAATATAATCTTCCTGAGGGCAGAGACAATCTTATTTTTTTGTCTCTGCACTCATAACAACTTAAGAAATGTCTAACACATTGTAGGTGCTTAATAGATGGGAGAACGAATGAATGGCGTTATTTTGGAGGTGGGAATCATACTTGAGCATTACATGAGAAGGCAAGTTTTAAGAGCCTAGATGAAATCTTGTATCACTCATTTAGCATGAGTCAATCTATATATGTGTCAGGGTAGAAGAAGGAGAGAAAGGAAGATGATACAGAAGATAATAAAATTACCCCAGGGATTGAATCGGGTATGAAATGTGCTATGTGGCCAATAACAATTTTCTGAGCACTGATGTCAATTACATGAGATGATGCAATGTGATGAGAGTGCTAGATGTGGAGTCAAAAGACCTGGGGTTCAGATCTTGCCTTTGCCACTTATTACTTAAGTGTTTCCTTAGAACCTATCAAACACCCAGCACATAGCAGGTGTTTAATATTGATTATGTGACCTTGAGCAAGTTGCTTGCTTCTTTGGGCCACACTTTCCTCAACTGAAAAGTGGGGGCATTTGACTAGAAGATATTAAAAACTTCTTTCCACATTATATGGATGTTAGGATATGAAATCGATTTCCCCCTGACTCTGAGGCATATTAGGAGACAAGGACAACTTTGTGACATATTTTTGATTTAAAGAACACACTTTAATCACTGTTAAAAATCTAGAGAACTTGCCCCAACAGCTCATCTCAAGTTGTAGGTATCCTGAGTTTCATTCTTTCCTTTGCTTTCTTTTTCTACCCATTTACAAGTTAGAAGAAAACAATAGATCATTTTCTGCTCAGGGCTCTATCATTGGCTGCCCTGGTTCTGTATGTAACTACATCTGAAGCCCAGCCTAGTACATATGATAGCTATACAAAGCTATCTAGTGGAGTCCTCATTTTTAATGAGGAAAAAATATATACATGAACCCACAAAGGAGCTGTAATTTTGTCAGTGAGGTGAATTCCGGGGGGTGGAAAGTCTCTACTGACACAGACTGAAATCTATCTATGATTTCTTAGATAAATCCTGTTTTAAAAAAATAAATAAAAGGGGAAAAGGATCAAAAATACAAAAAAAGAAAGGTAGTTATTTAGTACTGAGATTTTGTTTTCTGTTGTTCTTTATTCTTTAGCCTTTATTCTTTATTCTTTAGCCTTTTAATCCAAGTAAGGCCCAATAGTTAAGAAATTTTTTTTAATAAAAGCCTTTTTAAAAATAATCAAGCATAATCTCCATATCTCTCAAACATATTGAGAGAAATGATACAAATAGTCGAAGCTAGGTGAAATGAGTTGACATGGATTTCCATTTATTCCATCATTATCAACGAAAATAAATTAGAATCAATTTTCAAATCAAATCTCCTCTAACAATAAATCAAGATAACTCACTACAAAACTTTTCTTTCTGTTCTCATACCTAACAGGAGACTCAATAAAAGCAAATGAAGAAATTATTTAACAACGGCCCATCATCAGTCTGTAGCTTGCACATGCTGCATAAACCAAACCACATTTATACTGCTAGCGCAATAAAACACAACAGGTTTTTTTCATTTCTTTGTTGGTGGGTGTGGGTGTGTGTATGTGTGTGTGTGTGTGTACGTGTGCACACATGAGTGCTGGGCCTCAGTTTTGTGGCAGTTACTAAAAGGCCTACTGTTCAAACATGCCTTGTAGGTTACGCCTTTGATAAACAGAGGTCAAGACATCCTTTCACCCCAAGTAGAATGTATGCTACTTGAGGACAGGGACTGTGTAGTTTTTGTTTTTGAATTTTAGCATCTCTCATAATGCCCAACACTTTGTTGTTCAGTCCTGTCCTACTCTTCATGACCCCATTTGGGGTTTTCTTGGCAAAGATACTGGAGTGGTTTGCCATTTCCTTCTTCAGCTCATTTTACAGATGAGGACACTGAGGCAAACAGGGTTAAGTGACTTGTCCAGGGTCACACAGCTAGGAAGTGTCTGAGACCAGATTTTTTGAACTCAGGTCTTCCTGACTCCAAGCCTAGTACTCTATCCACTGAGCCTCATAGCTGCCCAACACATGGCAAGTACTCTAAAAAGTGCTGCTTGAGTTGAAACTAATTGTTACAAAATTCTAATTCTGAAGTCAGCCACTTATCAATAATGTTTCAGAATAGGCTCATTAATGAAGTACACTGGCAAGTGCCTAAAAGGCAAAATTCTATATCCATCAGAACATCAGGCAAAGCTCTAGCCCCAATGCCTATAACATAACACATTCTTTGTTATGAGCCAAAAGAAGTCGACCTCAGAGAATAGGATTGAAGTCCCAACCCAGCCTGACTCAGGACTGTTTTGTTTATTTGATTCATCTACTTGATATTCTTTCAGCTCATTTGGTAAATGCTTTCCAATATATCCCAAGCATGTTCATTCCACAAAATTTTTCCCCAAACAATGAAGCCACAGAAAATATAAAAAGGCAGAACACTTATGATAAGAGAACCAAATTATGTTTCATAACACCCAGAAAGGTTCCAGTAAGTCAGCATATTTTCTACCAAAAAAAATATTTTTTTAAGATCCTCACCAATCACAGCAAGAAAATCAACTTAAAATGAACAAAAGGAAGAAAATTTGAGCCAACATTTACACATATTACACTGCATTTCCAGTGATCGTTAATGGGAGATTTTCCCTCTTTTAACTTCAAAACTAGCCCTTGGTAAATTTCAGTTTGCTAAGCAGGGCTGACTGAAACCAAGAAGTTGAGAATTCAATGGAAGTTTCTATAGCCTGGGCCACAAAGAAAAGATCTGTGAACAATTCAGCATGAAAATATTGCTATCTTCCAGGAAAATAAGATTTGAACTTGGGTTTTGTTGATTTTTACACCTGCTTTAAAAAAAAAAAAAACCTACTAAGTAATACTCTTTAGATTTCAGTCTAGGTACCTGACTCCCTAGAGCCAGAACTTATACGGGGTGAATGGGGCTTTGTCTCAAGGACACCAAAATAAATGAGTGGGTGAGTTCACCTTGAAACATTGTAACCCTTCCCCACAACTTTTTTTTTTTTTACCCCAAGTGAAAAAGCTCCTAGTGGTGGTTCTGTGGGAAATCATTAGATAAAAACTAAAGCCTGATGTCCCAGGTCCAATAGATAAAGATTGAATATACTCCTAGGGTTCTGAACCATAATTAGCAAAATAAGGAAACCAATATGAACTTAAGATCTAATAAACTTTAGGATCTGAAGCACAATCAGAGAAATAAGGAAACCAATGAGTGTGAGACTTCAAAAGCTTCATTTTCACAGAAGATTGGGAACAAGACTTTTAGAAGTTTTTGTAGCTTGATAATCTTCATTACTTCTACAAACATTATTTTGATACAAGAGAAAAAAATGTTGTGACCTAATTAGGTTTGTTTATTTGATCATATGCCAAACTATAAATGCTTTCAATTATCACCGCTCCTCAGACTTTCTCTGAAGTTTATGCCCCTATATCACAACTGCCAGATAAATATATAAAAATGTAGAAAATGACATGCTCAAACTTTCTTATACAGACCCAACATTCCAGACAGTGTGGGAGAGTAGAGGAGTATTGGACCCAGAGTCAGAAAAAATCTGGGCCAAAATCTTTACTCTGACGAGGATTAACCATGTGATGCTACACAGGTGAAGTAAGTTCTCTGAGCCTCAGTTTTCTCACCTGAAAACTGGGGATAACAATTTTACCTGATTCTAACAGAATTATAAATAAAATTAAAGTACTATAGAAATGTGATGTTTATTATTTGTTTTTTTAATTTATCAAATAAAACAAGCATTTCCGTAACATAGTATGATAAAAAAAATGAAACTACAAATCTATTATGTACAACTTGAACTGTTTCTTATCATTACCATTATTGTTACTTCTGCTACTGTTATTACATGGTCTTTTGTATTATATGGCTATTTCATCTGGGGTTTTTCTTCCAATTATTTTCTACAAGCTTCCCTTTACTTAAAAAAAAAATTCTTCCTGTTTGGAGGATATTTTTCTCTCGGCCTTGCCTAAAACAAAGAAAAGTTTGTGTTTTCTAAGTTATACAATCTGAAGAGCATCACATCCTGCTGTGTGTTTCTGTCTCCCTTTCTTCCCTATCAGTATGATGGCTTTTCTTGACATGTGGTCAGGGTGTTTTTGTCTTTCTAGCTTTAGCTATATATTCATCTTTCTCCTTAGTGCCCCTAAAACTTATTCCCAGCCCAAACAACTAACAGAAGTTTTCTGCTCCATATTACCTATAATTAATTACACAAAGTCAATGGCATAGGGAATAAAAAGGAAGTTGTTGCAGTCTGATTCAAGCCACATGTATAAACCAAACCACTCTATAAAATCTGCTTAATATAAACATCATGAAAAGTTTTTTTTTTAAATGTTAGATACTTGCGGTGAACCTGTGTGGATGGCATCATGTTTTTACAACTTCAAAGCTTTAGTTGGTATGAGGCAATATGGGATACATCTCTAGTTCAGGTATAGAGCACCCTATTTGCCTCTGTTTACCATCCGTGAAGGAGTTGCTACAGGCATATTCATTCATGACGGCCTAAGTTATCAAGGAATAAGAGATTTGGAGTCAGAAGCCCTGAGGTTCAGATTCTACTTCAGACACTAGCTATGTGACCCTGGAAAAATCAATAACCTCTAAGAACATCAATTTCCTCATCTGTTAAAAATGGTGACAATAATTAAGCACCTCTCTCTCTCAGAGTTATAGGAAAGTATTTGTAAGTCATCAAGTACTAATAAATATGTTGTTGTTATTATTATTAATCCCAGGCTGATGAATCATGCCATTTTCTCTCTTCTGGTCAAACTGCACACTTCTGGCATTGGTCTTATGCTCTCCCAATGGAAAAAGTCAAACATGCAAATGAGATTCTTCTGCTCTCCTTCTTTTTAGGCTACTACATGTTATCATGAATCTTAATTTTTCTTCCTCATCTTCAACTTCACACACAACAAAAGTGTGTGTTGGACAAACCAATGAACCAACAAAATTCATTCAGGCAATAACTCTCACCTTACTGTATCTATTTTCTAGACCTGAGTAAATTAAAAACTTTTTTTAGCCAAGACATTTGTGGCAGACAAATTACAGTTAGGAACAATTTTAGTCTATGCTCACTAAAGTCAACTGTTCTGTACTTATGTCTTGCCCTGCCCCTGCCCATTCCAAATAGCATGTCCTCACCATGCAGTAATTCACACTGACATACTATGATTATCTATGGGAACCACATTACGTAAACCTTAATTCAATGAAGATTTACTCTCCTCTATTCAATTAAATAAGTGCTTACTAATCACCTACTATGAGCCAGGTTCTGTGTTGGTGATATAAAGACAAAAGCCAAAAAAAAAGGGCCCCAAGCCCCACTTACACTCTCTAGGGGGAAAGGGACTAAAAACATTTGAACAAATGAATAGCTACAACATGATTTAAGGAATAATAGAGAGAGCTAAGAAGAGGTGGTTAGGTGGTATGGTAGATAGAGTACTGGGACTGGAGTCAGGAAGATCTGAGTTCAATAGTTAGATGACCCTGGACAAGTCATTTAAGCTCTGTCTGCATCAGCTTAATCAACTATAAAGACATGGAGATAATAAATTGGGGATAATAAAACCAACTGACTCCCAAAGTTATTGTGAGGATCCAATGAGATAACATTTATAAAGCACTTAGCACAGTGCCTGACACATAGTAGATACTTAATAAATGCTTAGTTCCTTCCTCCCTTCCTAAAAATGAAGAGGATCAGGAATGTTTTTCTTGGAAAGTGGCACCTGAGTTGGACCTTGAAGCTAAGGATTTCAAGGCATGGAGCCCAGGAAATTGAATGATGAGTCTATGAAACAAAGTAGGTCATTTTGGTAAGATGGAACCTGCATAAAGGGGTAATGCAAAATTAGTCTAGAAAGGTAGACTTGAGCCAGATCGTAAAAGAATTTAAATTCTTAATAGAGTACAGATTTTATCCTAGAGGCAACAGGGAGCCACAGAAGACTCCTGAGCGGGGGAGTGACATGGTCAGGATTGTGCTTTATGGAGCTTAGGAAACTCTTACAATAGTCTAGGCAAGAGGTGATGAGGACCTGAACTAGGATAGTGCTTGTACAAGAGAGAAAAGGGCAGATGTACATAAGAGAGAGAAGACAAATGCAAAAGATGTTGGCAAGGCAAAAATGACAAAATTCATTGGTTGATTATATAGAAGTAAAGGACAGCAAAGAGTCAAGTATGACTCCAGGTTTGTAAACTGAATGACTAGAAGGGTGGCCATGCCTTTAACACATACAAGAAAGTTTGAAAGAAGGATTGGGGGGAGGGGGCAAAATGAAGGGATGAGTTCCACTTTAGACATTGAGTTTGAAAAGTGCACTGGCTATCCAGATGGAGCTATCCAGCAGGTAAGATAATTAGTGATATGGGACAAGAGTTCAGAAGCTCAAGGGTGGATTGGGGTGAAATATGTGATTAGGGAGTCACCTGCATAGAGGTGATAACTGACCCCATAGGAACTGATAAGATCAATAAGAGAGAGTAGAAAGAGGCAGAAAAAAGGGCCCAGGACAGAGCCTCGAGGCAGGAGGAGAAGAGAATGTCTGGATACAGAATACTACATGAATAATCACCTGGCAAAGGAGATAGAGGAATTGTCAGACAGAAAAAGAAAGTAAGAGAGTAGTATCCCAAAGGCTGAAAGAAAAGAAAGTATCCAAGAATAGAGGTCAATCAACAATGTCAAAAACTGCACTGGGGTCAAAACACTGAGGAAAAAGTCATCTGATTCAGACTGAGAGTTAGTGGGTAACTTCAGAGAAAGCAGCTTCAGCTGGGTGGTAGGGTGAGAAGTCCAATTGCAAAGGGTTGAGCAGTGAGTGAAGAAGTAGAATAAACAAGTGTAGACCGTTTTTCTTGGGGATTTCCTGTGAACGGGGAGAGACGGGATGAAATCTTGAGAGCATGGGAGATTCAAATTGGGGTTTTTAAGGATGGAGGAGAAGAAAGAATAGAATCCAAGAGGCAAGCTCATAGAAGCCATAGGAGGAAATGGGGTCAAGGATACACATAGAAGATGTGGCCTTAGCTAACAGAAGACCTCCCTTTTTCTGTCAGACTAAAGCAAAGAAGGGAATGCTAGCAGATGATATATTAGGGTTTTGAAGTTTGGACAGGAGACAGGATGGCCTCTAAGTTTCAGTTAAATATGTGCCTCCTCTACTGAAAGGAAAGAGGTAGTTTAGGAGGCTGAAGGAAAAAAGAGATAGTTTGGAAAACTTTCTTTGGAGAGGGAGACACAGAATCAACAGGTAAGAATTATCTTGCAGTAGTGAAGGCACAATTAAGATTAGATGACAAATTTGTAATGGACCAGTTACAGCCCAGCAGTATGACTTTCTCCAACGACATCAACAGTCTATGAGTAAGAGGAGAAAAGGTGGGTAATGGGGTTAACTCAGGGTTGGGGGTTTGGCAAGGCATGAACAGTGATAGAACAAGAGGCCAAGGGATTCAAGGATGGAGGATGGCATATAATTAAACTAGTTAACAAAGAGGAGAAAACCATCACAAATTGTACTTCCATTTATCTTTATTATTTTAAACCTCAAACTAAACATTAAGTTGGCTTTTTTTAGACAATATTTCAGAAGAAGAATTGATGGAGTGAATACCTTCCTCCATAGAGATTGTCCGTTGATCTCAGAGATGGGATGCTCATCTTTGTTTACAACTAGGACTCAACTCAAATCAACAAAATTTCCAAATATTCCAGTTAATTTCCTATAGCATACACTCCTATTAGCTTTTTTGTTGGGGGGGAGAGACTTAATCTTTTATTTTTATCTTACCATCAATGTATTTTTTTCACTCATTGTACCAGGCTGCCTCTTTACCTATATGGAGTAGAGGTGGAGGAATTCTCAAATATCAACAGCTTAGATTTGCTACCAAAAAAAGACAACATCATAAGAAGATATTCCACCTTTCTTATTAGAGCCAGGTAGATGGCACAGCAGATAGGGCACTGCTTCTACAGGCAGGAAGACCTGAATTTAAATCCAGCCTCAGACACTTCTGAGCTGTGTGATCTTGGGCAAATCACTTAATCGTGATCTGCCTCAATTTTCTTAACTGCAAAATGGGGTTAAATAATAGCACCTACCTCCCAGAGTTGTTGTGAGAATCAAATGAACTAATATTTATAAAATGCTTAGTGCAGTGCCTGGCACATAGTAGGTATATGCCTGTTTCTTTCCTTTCCTTACTTCATTAGTCAAAGAATTAATGTCACACATATATACTGTAGATCCTTATCACTTCTCTTTCTCTTTTTTTTTTTTTTTTTTTGGTTGGGCAATGGGAGTTAAATGACTTGCCCAGGGTCACACAGTAAGTGTTATGTGTCTGAGGCCACATTTGAACTCAGGTCCTCCTGAATCCAGTGCCGATGCTCTATCCAGTGCGCCACCTAGGGGCCCGCCTTATCACCTCTCTTAAATCTATCATTTTGATCTATTGTTGAGAGGCTGTTACTGATGACAAAGAATCAAGGTATGAATAAAAAAGCATTTTAGTAGGCATTTACAATGTATCACCCACTGTGCTAAGCATAGAATGCATCACAGCAATTAGTTTCTAAAGTTTATGTCAGTTATTATTGAATACATGGAAACTGTTGTGAAAATATAGTCACTTTTTTAGGCCCATATTGAAAATCAACTCATAACTTCATCATTTTTCACAAATAAACATCGTCCCCCCTCATGTGTCTTGGTAAACACTCTTCAAAACCAACATTCCCTAGAGCATGATGCAATTTACAGATTACACATACTGTGCGTGTGAGTAAGAGCAAAGCTTCAAGCACCAGTAACCCACGACAGGCATATCTGTTTGGACCATTTGCTTTTCTTACTCTCTTCACTGTACGTCCCTATGAATAAATTATCCTTTTCATCCCAAAGAGCAAAAATATTAAAATGCACATTTTTTTTCTTTTGGTGCTAATCTGAGTTCCTGCTCTAATTACTACAATCTCTTATGAAGAATGAAATATCCAAGCTGCTTCTGGCTGATAGCCAAGGACTAGCGGCTGAGTTAACCACCACTGTGTGTACTTCCTTTCTGTTCAGCTTTGTACTTTATGATTTCCGAACTGATTTTTTTACCAACAGGTCTGCCAGATTCGCCAAGGGCCCTCAGGCACTCACGTAGCTTGAAGTGAACCTCCTTGTTTTGCAGTACTCTGAGTGTCTCATCAGTGGAAGTTCCTCCAACCTTAGCTACTGACTCACCCTGGTCACTACTCTCAGCTCCCCTGTCCAGTTACTAGAAATGGACTGGAGGAGGATGGCTTTTGTCGCTGTCATTCAGGTCTTCATCTAGTCCAAAGAAATTTATTGACTGGACTTTTGGTGCTCTGCTTTTTTAATGAATAAAAAAGCAAGTGCTTATCATACTTTTGCTTATATATTTACAGAATTCATCAGTTATATCCAAACATTTCCTCCAGGGTTTGCTGCTACAAAGCTAACTGTTCACATATTTTGGTATCCAAGCAATTGGGGTAAATTATTAGTCATGCCTTCAATCTCCTAGACAGTGTCATAGACCCCATTCAGGCCCTGGTAAATCAGGGGAAGGGGTAGGGGAGAGAAATAGAAACTACCTTGAGGGAAGAGATAGCAAGGAAAGGGAAGTGTTTAAAACAGGATTCTCCTGAGTAGACAACAATCTCCACAGTTTGGCCAAGTCTGAGCAGGGACAGAGTTCCACCTTTTAGGCATCTGGCACCTAGTTTATAAAGAAGTTCCACATTTGCTCCAAATGTCCAGAGCAAACATCCCAGAACTTATTCCGGCGCTCTCTGATAAAGGTCAGAGCACTTATGTTTCTGCTGCTTCTGCTATCAATAAGCAACCCTAAGCCTCCAGAGATACAAGAAGAAAACCCTGGCAAAATTCCACTATAAGTGATGCTGGACATAAAAATGTACCAGGTGGTGGGGTTCAAAAGAAAGGACTACATATCCCATACAGAGTCCCTATCTACTCTACCCTCTGTTAATCTGACTCTCTGGACCCTGGACAAGTCACTTAACCCTGTTGGCCTTAGTATCCTCATCTGTAAAATGGGCTAGAGAAGGAAAAGGCAAACCACTCCAGTATCTCTGCCAAGAAAACCCTAAATGGGATCACAGAGACTCAGACAGGACTGAAATACAACTGAGCAATAATAACAACAGTGGAACTATTATAATTCAAAACTTTATACCAGCACTGATTAAAACAACGGGAAATGACATTTAAGTACCTACCAAAGTCCAGATCTTCATTTTCAGCTGGCTGAACCACAAGATCTGTGAAGCACTGGGAAAAAAACAGACAAATTTTTTTCCCATACCATTTACATACAAACTATAAATTAAAATCCTAGCACTATAATTATTCCTACATTTTGGAACCTGGATAAACCACTTCAGAAAATGTTATTAGAGAACAGATTACTAACATAACATCATGTGTAAACACAAAATCAGCCTGGGATACATCTGGACAGGTTGAATTTAAGGACTCCTATTTAAGAACTGAAAGCAGAAAGGGGATGATATCCTGGGGGATACAGTGATACCCTAAAGCTTCCCACAGATTATTCCCTCCTCAGAAAGGACTTTCATGATTTAGATTCTTTTTCAATGACACTGCTGGCAAACAGTTGTCTTCAAGGGACAAATTTATCTGGGGGTAATTTTCTGTGTTGTCTTCCCCAGGAAACAACCTAGAAGGATAATTTGATTTGATCATGAAGGGTCAAGATTCCTATTTCAATGAAAAAAATTTCAAACTATTTTTTAATGTAATTGAGAGAAGTTTCTGCATAGTTGTTCATTATGACCCTGAGAATATTTTCTCAAGCCATTTTTTTCTTCTATCAGCTATTCAGGCATTGGCAGAAGAGAAAAAATGGACAAATAGTTACCTTCACATCTTCCCTTTCAAGTGCTGACTTGCCGGACACCAGATTCTCAGGCTCTGTAAAATGGACATTTCTTATCAGTGTCTGCTGAAGAAATTATAACAAGCAGTTACTGATTTCTTGTCCTCAGGGAGAAAAAGAAACTAAAAGAGAATGTAAATCAATTTCCTCCCCCAAAAATGTAGCATTGAGTAGGTTCTTAATTTGTATTTTCTTGCAAGGCAACAAGCTACAGAGCTGGCTGATAAAGACAGGGCTGGAGCGGCTATGCTATTAGTACTGGGCAACCCGTAAACAAGCTCAGGAGCTTTCACAGGATATCCTGGGGAAAAAAATGCGCATTAAATAAATAAATGCACTGATTCAGAAAGAAGTCATACAAAACAATTTTCAAAATAAGTCAGAATCAAAAGACATGACTCAGTACCCACAGAAGGAAATCCCAAATGTCTAGTTCCGCAGGCACCAAAGATGCCATGTTAAAAAAAATATATATATATATATATATATGATAGATGATTCATTAAAATAAAATAGAGGTTTGTTCTAGCTGTGAGTTATTTTATAGTAATCTTCTCAGAACCAGCAACAAAGACATAGGGTAAAAGGAAAATACACCTAGCCTTATTCTTAATGTTCAAACACCAGATATGTTCCAGTAGAGCTTGGAACAGACACAGAATTCTGGGTACAAATAAGCAAGAGAACACACTCAGTATCTCCTTTCTGAGTACAAGTTTTCCTAGAATTGTTCGTCATTTAAGATATGCAAGGAAGAAGGTAGATTTTTTTTTCCTCATTGAGCCTATGACTTACCTGACTTCATACTCGACCTCATTCAAATTCTCAAATCTGCTATTAATCCTATGTATCCAGGTAAATCACTTTCCCCTCCAGGGACTCAGTTTCCTCATTTGTAAAATAAAGGAGTTGGATGAAATGACCTCTAAGATTTCTTCCAGGTCTACAGCACTATTTTTGTTATTCAGTTGTTTTCAGTCATGTCCAACAACATTTGGGAGTTTTCTTGGCAGAGATACTGGAGTAGTTTGCCATTTCCTTCTCCAGATCACTTTACAGATAAGGAAACTGAGGCAAACAGGGTGAAGTGACTTGCCCAAGGTCACACAGCTAGTAAGTGTCTGAGGTCAGATTTGAACTCATAAAGATGAGTCTTCCTCATTCTAACCCCAGTGCTCTATGCACTGCACCACCTACCTACCCCACAGTACTAGGATTATGGTTATTTATCTCTATTAAATCTTGAGCTGTAAAGTCAGCTGCTGCATGTGACTGTTGTTGAAATAACTCAATGTTACGTATATAGAACCACTGATCAAAATAACTTGGGTACAACAAACATGCATTGCCTACTTTACTTCTCAACCACAGTCAACATTAACTGACTCATGCCCCAAATCCAAATAGGTGATTTTGTTCATGTGTCCCTGTCTTCTGCCATGATTCAGGGTTTTTTAATGAAAGTGGTTCTGCATTGTACTATGTTCTATGTATATTTAAACACACTTTGATATGTGGTAATTTGAATGCAAAGGTAAAATAGATTAAAATAGTGAGAAATCTACTGGAAAGCATGGGTCAAGGAAGAAGGAATAAGATAGACCAAAGATTTCTAGGGACTATACAGAAACCTCACACCTTTATGTCTTGAATGCTTTCTTCACAAAAATCAGTGTTGCACTATATGTGACAAGTTCAAAAAAATTACCCCAAAAAAAGTTTAGTATATTTTAACAGATAGAACAAGATTCATTATTGATGTGGGAGTCATCTCAGAATCAGCTGTCTATGAACATTCAGACTTTGGCTTGTTTACAGCAAAGGTAAAAAAAAAATTTTTTTTAATGAATAATAAGAAAAAGGTGTGGCATGCAATTGAAACAAATCAATTCTGAATTAAGCAAGTAATTGATCAAAAAATGGACGATGGCTAGCAGAAATGACATTGGCACTAAATAAAAATTTTATGCAGAAATTTAACCAATGTGAATCAATTACCATAGCTAGGCGATCAAAATAAGCACCATAATCAGCAAACCTGATTTACTTGCAGAACAGAGAGAGATGGTGGCCAAAGACAACACTGATTTATCTTATAAATTCATTTGTAAAATCTAACCAAGAAAGTTGATGATTGCCTTAAAAAGCAAAACAGAAGAGTGGGAGATAAAAACATTTTAAAGAAAATTTGGCATGATATCCATTTAGGCAGTCATCCCAAAGGCAATGACGGGTGAAAAGGAAAGGATACCAACAAACATAAGAAAAAACAGCAAAGATTTTTATAACAAACTATCTTCACCATCAAAGGACAGTAAAGTCACCACTCTTGGGCTTTAACATCGCAGTAGCAAATGTACTAAAAGATGGGGGTACAGACAACATTAAAGAGGATAAATAACAACAACAAAAAAAAACAACAAGAAAAATAACTGGATTAGACCAACTGTCCATAGAAGAGATCCACACTACAGACAACACAACTGTAAGGGTTGATTCATGAGATATCTAAAGGAGGAGAAGAAATCAAAGGCATCGAAAAATATAATTCAAAACTTATCAATACTAATATCATATCAAGAAAGGGCTACTGAGAAAACATCAACAACTATCTATATGCCTAATTTCCCATCTGTAAAATATGACACTCATTTATACATGCATCGAAATCATGCCTAATGAGGTTATTAATATGGAATAGTCATGCTTTTTCATAAGCAATATTTTCAAATGAACCCCCTCTTTACAATTACACAATTGATTGAAAGATATCTAGAGAACACAAGAGTATAGGATCACTGATTTGACCTTGCAAGGGAACCTTGGAAGCCATTGAATCTAACGTCCTCATTTTACAAATGAGGAAACTGAGGCACGGGGAGGTTAAGTGATTTGCTCATGGTCACAAAGGTAGTATCAGAGATTTCTGACTCCAGAGGGAGTACTCTTTTTATTATACCATGCAGCTTCCCTCTCCTCTGCTTACTGTTTGCTATTAAAACGCATGTGATTCTGTATTCATGTACGACCCTAAAGGTTCTCCTCCCATAAAGTGTCTCCAATTTATTACATCAGAATTATTCAAGATTCTTTGAAAGACTAAGCAGAAATATGGCCTAGAGGCAGCTAAGTGGGCCTGAAGTCAGGAAGACCTAAATTCAAATCTGGCTTAGATACTTACTTGCTGTAAAAATTGGGCAAGTCATTTAACCTTAAATTGTAAAGTGGGAATAATAATCATTCTCCCAGATTTGTTATGATGACCAAATGAAATAATATTTGTAAAGTGCTGAGCACAATACCTGGAACAAAACAGGTGTTTAATAAATGCTTCTTTCCTTCCTTCCTTCCTTCCTTCCTTCCAGAAATAATCTTCTACAGCCCTTTTATTATGCACAACAGACAAGGCATAAAACAGGGGAATGCAGATTCTCCAAAAGTACTGGCCACTTTCATGGAGGAATTCCAGCACAGTGTCCAAGCTGAAAAGGGATTCCCTGTGGGTGGCGAATTCCTTCCAGATCAGAGGTAAAACTCATATGCAGCCAGCAACATTCCAAAGTGCGGCCTGAACCAGATTAAAATGTACTTGGTAAATATTCAACAAAAAAAACAAAAATGCAATGAAACATAAATAATGTTATTATGTAGTCGACATGTACCCAATGGGGAGGAGGACTTAGTATGGTTTAGCATTCCCCATTTCAAGCTGAGTTTGGCTCCAGACACTGTCCTTTGTGGATAACATTGTATTGGATACATCAAGCACCAGAACTTGTCAGAGCCTTCAGAAAGGGATCAGCAATTGAAGCATACTATTTGCTTTTTTTTCCCTTCTGTTTTGTTTCTTCTTTCTTGTGGTTCCTCCTATTGGTTCTAATTCTTCTTCACAACATGACTAATGTGATAATATGTCTAACAGGAATGTATATGTAGAGCCCATATCAGATTGCATGCTGTCTTGGGGAGGGAGGGGGGAGGAAATCTAAAACTCAAAAGCTTATAGAAGTGATTATTGAAAACTAAAAATAAATTAATTAATAAATAAAATCATCAAAAAAAGATAAAAAAGAAAAGGATCTGCAACCACTCACAAAAATTTGGCCTGACCATCCATATAGGAAAAATCAGGTGGATGAAGACTGTCTACTGTCCTGATTATATGTTGATCAGTATCTATTTCATTGACAGACAGTACAAGTAGATAATGTTTTAGGACTAGAATTAAATAGAATGAAGAAACTAGGTTGGATTGCATTTAGGAAATTGCAAAGGGCCTCTTATAATCACACACTTCACCCAGAAATAAAAGACCATTTTTTCAACCAATATTTTACCAGTATTGTTCTATGGTTGTGAGACTTAACTCACTAGTCTTCAAAGAATTAAAAATGAGTATCACATAATGGGCAGTATAGAAGAACATGCTAGGTGTAATCAGACTACAATATATAACCAGTAAGGAACTTTGCTGAACATGAGTAAAATATATCATTAGGGAAATGTATGATAGAAAAAGAAGATGGGCTGATTGAGTGGCAAGGATGAGGGATGACAGGTGGAGAGCCCAAACATTACATTGGTATTCTTGTAATATCCATAAGGAGAAGGTGCCTCCAATACAGAGTACCCTAGTGGATGAGTAAACATGAACAGCAGTCATACAGTATGAGCAGGGATGAATGGATTTTATTTTGTATTATTGGAGAATTACATCCAAATTAAGGAAATCAAAGGTCCATTTGAACATTGTGTATTGTTATATACAGCAAGTACACAAAACAATTGCAACTGGACTGCAATTCTACTTAGTGTGTGCATGCCTGATGACCTTAACCTTAATGGATGCAATGTCCTAACTTCTGGTTTTTCCAAAACTAGTCACCAGGAAGAAAAGAATATGCCAAGTATTCAACATTCATCCATAGATGCACAGTCTATAGAATACCTCCAGATGGCGCCAAAGGAGCGGCATGAACTCCAATAGCACCAATGATTAGAGTTGGTAACTGGGTCAATATCAGACTGTAATGGCCACATATGAAAAACTCTAAAGTCTAAGAATGAAGCTTGGAGAGACAGGCAGACAAGCAGGCAGGTAGACTGACAAACATGCACACGCACACACACAAACACACAAACACACACATACACACTTAACTTTCCTCTTACTATATAGATATAGACTTCACATTAAAAATGGTAAAGGAATGTGGAGTAGGAATGAGAGAAAAATTCAAAGAAAAGAAAGGAAAAGAGAAGAAATCAGATTCTGGTTAAATAATTTCACATTTAACACACACATAATCAGGGCATATTTCTGCAGCAAGAGTTCTGTAGAATACAAAATTCTTGAATTTGATAACCACAGAAATAAAATCATCATTTTAAATGATGAATTCCTCTAGGATTAGTGGAAATTTTTTTTTAAAACAATTCTAGATAATATGCAGGACAGTGTTCTATAATGGTGCATGTTCTTGAGTATTAATGACATAGATCTCTCATGTTAATTTAATATGCAGAAACTGTCAAAAACAACAACATAGGTGCTCACTATTGGGAATATGATGAATTTCTAAGCCTTCCCCCCTCCCAAAAAAAAAAAATCATCCTTTAGCTAGTCTGTGTTGCCATTTGCCTTTATTTGCTTTTATTCCTAAGTGAAATGTTATTGACAATGGTGATGGTTTCATCTAAAGAAACCAAACAACTTAAAAATGCAATTCTGCTTAATTTTTGTCACCAACTTTTCACAAGATAGGTATATAAAAATATTATATAAATGCTAACTATTAGCACAAAAACCTAAAATGTGCCTTTGAATCTACACAAATTAATCATTTTAAATTTAGTTCAAAAAACATTTTTAAGGGATTGGGTTAAAAGTAGTGACGTCTTATTAATTGAACCAAAAAAAAAAAGACCACTTGATTTTACAGCTTTGGCAATGTGTGGTCTCTCAAGAATCTGGCTCTCTTTCTACTGGAGCTTAATTAAATGACTCCAGAAGAGACTCTACTGAATTAGCAGGATCCTTTTACACCAACCCACTGCACAACCTATTGCAAAGTGCAATCAAACCACTTTATTGCTATAGCAACCTTCTGGAGATAACAATTATCAGTCATTCTGAGCTATTCTGTTTTAAAGGACCATTGGTCTTGATGTCAAGAACCACCCAGCAAAAAGTATAATTCCCCTGGAACAAGATTTGTCAAGCCTGGTGAACATCTTTTTGCATAACCAAAGTGCTCTCACACCTTAACAAGTTATGTTAATAAATACTGGCAGCTAAGTGGCACAGTGGTTAGAGTGCTGGGCTTGGAGTCAGGAAGACTCATCTTCAAAAGCCTCAGACACTACTAGCTGTGTGACTCTAGGCAAGTCCCTTCACCCTGTTTGCCTCAGTCTTCTCATCTGTAGAATGAGCTGGAGAAGGAAATGGCAAACCACTCTAGTATCTTTGCCAAGAAAATGCCAAATGGGGTCATGAAGATTTGGACATGACTGAAACAACTGAACAAAGCAGCAAATACAGCACTCCAAAATCTAAAACCAGTAAGAATTATATCAAGTGGGGGAATCTAAGTGGGGAATCTTGGCTTTTCCAGATTTGGAAAACTGATATCCATAGTCTGGGGTCAAGGCTTCAACAAGAGGAAAAAGAAAGTTAAACAAAGATGAATGATGCTCAACATCCTTTCATTTCTGCATGATTATGCTCTCCAGTTACTCTGATGGAATGAAAGAGGACAACATATAGGCAGAACCAATGGGCTATCTCACATGAGATATACCTAACTGTCTTATTCTCAATATTCAGTTCTGACTTTTGCCCACATTCCCACTTGCATGCTTCGGTCAAAATCTGCAGGCATGCATCCTTATTCCCATATCACCTTGAAAGTACAACTGGAAAACCAATAGTTATAGGCCACTCATTCCCATCCCACGAAGTCTAAGAGATTGACTTGCTAAAATTTAAAAAAAAATTTTAATATCTGTTGATACAAAATGCAAGTCAAACTCATCAAGCTGTGGGTGAAGGACATGCATGCATTTTATTTATGTATATATACATACAATGCCATCACAAGTGTTACTTTTATCATAGGGAAAGAGATTAGATCTGTGATTACACTGGTATAAGGAATTGCCTCTACCAGGATAGGTTGGCAAACTTCTGAGAAACTTACAATCTTATAGAGTTGTTCAGGGCATTGCCAAGGTCATACCAACAAGAACACAAGCTCTGAAAATCCCCTGCTGAATGGCCTTGAGTGCAGGGCCAGGGACAGACGGCGTATTTGTTATCTAATCATCAGCCTAGTTAAGCTTGAAGAGACTCAAAAACAGCATGGCCATTTGTTGGGATTGGGGGGAATGGAGGAGATGGCAACTCTCAAAGATTATTTACTAAACCAGAGAGAGACAGATTTCCGTTTCACTGGAAGAGGATACAGCAAGGCCCGGAAGAGTACAAATAATGAATCCCCTGAAGTGCTCACGTGTATTCAAATTTACACTATCTGAAGTTATAATTACACAAAATATGGTAATTAGTTCCAGTCCAATGGAATAGGCAGTGCACATTTGATTAACGCAACCACTTCATGGAGATTTATTATTTGCTCTAATCAGGACTTAGCATACCACCAAACTTTAAAAGTCTTAAAATATTGAAGTATGAGGCCATGTGATACAATGGAAAGATCACCAGCTTTGTAGTCAGACGACTTGGGTACAAATACCACTTCTGACACTTATGACCTGTGTCATCTTGGGCAAATCACTTGACCTCCCTGGGCCTCAGTTTCCTCATCTATAAAATGAAGGTTTTGGCCATCTATGGCCATCCTAGGTCCTTCCCATCTCTAAATCTGTGATCTTATGATTCTGTGACTCTTTAAGGTATAAGTTACCTCCTTCTCTGGTCTTTCCCAAATTATTCAGAAAAAAAGTATGCTTTTCTTTAATACTCAACCATGGAGCCCCAATCTCACACTGTTTCTACTTCAGTCACAAGCATTATTCCTACTTCCTACCCCATAAAATATAGTTTGAATTGAAGTAACAAGCTGTCCTTTCAAAAATGGATTGTTTCCTTTTAACTTTTTGTTTAATGTCCCCAAATGACCCCCTTTTAAAACAAAGAAACAATAATAGGAAATGGCAACTCATCTTTGCTGTTATCACAGAACACCTTGTATTATTTTACTAATTTGTGTACATGATGAATTCTCTCTCCTATATTATATGGTGGTGAGGGCCAATAACTCATTTTTTTAGTCTCTATATCTCCACATTGCTTCACTCAAGGCCTTCAACAAGTAGATTTCAATAAATATTTTTTTGAGTTTTCTTTAAATCTTCTCAATGTGAGATGAGGATGGAAAGATGTGTATGGTTTTCAGTTTACTTTAGGCATTTATAAAAATGTCAATTACCCACTAGCCTTCATTTTATATACACAAAACTTGACTTTGAAACTTGTTCTCTCAAATACTCAGAGAATGGAGGGAGGGAGGATTCTGGGAAGATGGCAGAGTAGGTCAGAAAACTTTCGGCTCTCCAAATTTCCTCCACAAAAAAAGACAGAACATCGCCTCAGAGTAGCAGAAATAAATATGAGGTAAAGCAACTGGAAGTAGAGAATCAAAAACTTAAGGAAGAAAACAGTTCCTTGAAAACCAGAATTGGGCAAGGGAAAGCTAGTGACATCCTAAGACATGAAGAAATCATAAAACAAAACAAAAAGAATGAAAAAATAGAAGAGAAAGTGAAACATCTCAGAAAAACAACTGATCTGGAGAACAGATCAAGGAGAAATAATATAAGAATAGTTGGACTACCTGAAAATTACAATTAAAAAAAAGAATTTTGATACAATACTACAGGAAATTATCAAGGAAAATTGCCCTGAAGTTCTAGAATAGGGGTGGGGAATCTGCAGCCTTGAGGCCACCTGTGGCCCTCTAGGTCCTCAAGTGTGGCCCTTTGACTGAATCCATACCTCACAGAACAAATCCCCTTGATAAAAGGATTTGTTCTGTAAAACTTGGACTCCGTTAAAAGGCTGCACCCAAGACCTAGAAGGCCACATGTGGCCTTGAGACTACAGGTTCTCAACCTCTGTTGTAGAACAAGAAGGCAAAGCAGAAATAGAAAAGAATTTACCAATCACCACCTGAAAGAAATCCTAGGAGGAAAAGTTACAGGAATATCACAGTCAAGTTTCAAAGCTCCCAGGTTAAGGAGAAAATACTGGCGGCAACAAGAAAAAGAAATAATTTAAATATCATGGGCCTACAATAAGGATTACAAAAGATCTAACAGCTACTATGCTGAAGGACCATAGGTCTCATAATACTATATTCCATAGAGCAAAAGAGCTAGGGTTACAACCAAGGGTAACCTACCCAGCAAAGTTAAAAACATGGAGATTTAACAATCTGACTTTCAGGTTTTTGTGGCAAAAACCTCAGAACTTAAGGGAAAATTTGACATATAACATCTAGGAGAAATATAAGATAAACATTAAGGACCAATTGTAAGGGATTCAATAAGGCCAAATTGTTTACTTCTTGTATGTGAAAATATTAGCAGTACTCTTATGACTGTCATCATTATTTGGGTAGTTTGAAAGAAAGGCTTGGGCTGAGCTGAGTATGATGGGGTGATTCCAAAAAAATAAAACAGTGTAGAGAGAGATAAAAAGAAGTAATTATCTCATACAAATGAGGAAAAATTGATACAGAAGAAGCTAGTGGTGGGGAGGGCAGGTAGTGCTGGAATCTTATTCTCATTGGGAATGGTTTAAAGAGGGAACGACATATATATCTAGAAGGATATAAAAGTCTTCTACATTTAGAAAGAAATAAGAGGGCAAGATGATAGGATTGGAACAGAGGATAAAGGATGGACTCTTAGAGATATGGGTAGGTTAAGGAGTAGGAGGGCAAGGTAGCAGGTAGAAGTAAAGCTGAGGAGTAAGGAGGGATAGGGTAAATAGGGTGAGGATGGTGAGGAAAAATAAGAAGGAAAAAAATACATAGGTAATGTAGTTTAGAATGTGAAAGGGATGAATTTACCCATAAAATGGAAATAGATAGCAGAATAAAAATTTGAATTCAACAGTATATTGCTTTCAGGAAACATAAAAAAGAAATAAATTAAAAGATAAAAAGGGCAAAGATAAAATAAAGGGCAGGAGTAGAATTTATTATGTAAAAAAGCAGGGATTATAATCATAATCTCAGACAAAGTTAAAGTTAAAATAGATTTAATCAAAAGAGAAAAATAGAGAAACTACACTATGTGTCAGCAATATTATTCAATCTTGTTTTAGACCATTTAAAATAACTAAACAGTATAAAATACCTGAGCATATATCTTCCAAAACAGACACAGGAACTCTATGAATATAAACATAAAACATTTCTTATACAAATAAACTCAGATCTAAATAACCAAAGTAATATTTACTGCTAATGGGTAGATAAAGGCAATATAATGTTTTAAATAATTTTACCTAACTAATCTATTTATCCAATGTCATCCCAATTAAATTACAAAAAGATTATTTTACTGAGTTAGAAAAAAATAATAATAAAGTTCATTTGGAAGAACAAAAGGTCAAGAACTTCAAAGAAAGCAGGGAAAAAAAAGATGTAATGGAAGTAGATTCAGTAGTATCAGACCTTAAACTATGTTATAAGGTGAGAGCATTGTTGAAGTGTAAAACAGATAATTAAATTTTTCTTGCATTAATAAAACCTATGGAGCCAAGAACAGAAAGCATGCAGAAAATTGACAACTTTCATAGACAATCTCTCAGACAGGATGTGATTGGGTTGGAATACGGTTGTAGTGTAGGAAAAGATGAATTGATTGATTGAGAAAAACACAGAAAGACTTGCACTTAAGAAGGAACAAGATATATACCTTCAGAGAAACATATATATATATATATATGTATGTATGAGTATATATATATATAGTATATGTGTGTGCACGCACACGTGTGTGTGTGTGTATGTGTGTATGTTTATAGATATCTCTGTAAATGTATATATACCCACTCTTAATTGTAGCCTTGTTGGGGGGTGGGGGAATAAAGTAAAAAGTGCATAGCACAGAACAAAAGAAAACCAACAAGGAAGCACAGAAAAGCTGGACAGCTTTGAAAACACTGTGTAGTAGGTTTTTTTTAATGGAAATTTATTGTTTTATATTGAATCCTCTCATGTTCTGCTGTGTACATGATAATGTTTATTTTTCCTTTTCTCATTTTATATTTAAGTTTAAAATAAATTTTAAAAATTACCAAAAAAAAGAGAATATAGGGCACAGTTTCAATTTAAGAGAAATATGAATGTGATTGAATGAATGAATGAAAAAGAATATATTAAACACTGCTATGTGACAAGCACTGTGCTAAGTGCCGAGGATACAAATACAAAAGCTAAGGCTATCCTAAAGGAATTTACATTCTAATCAGGGAGAACATATGTGTGTGTGTATGTAAATATGGATATGTATATATATATATGTATATATGTATGTATACACACATGTTAGTGGTGACCAGAAAGGGATTTGTTCTTTGGGAAGTCACAAAGATGGTGAGTGGAGTTTTTGGTTTCTTCTTTCTCATGGTTTTTCCCTTTGGTTCTAATTCTTCTTTACAACATGACTAATGTGGAAATACGTTTAATATGACTGTACATGTATAGCCTACATCAGATTGCATGATATCTTGGGGA
The DNA here is from genome assembly GCF_900497805.2 of Vombatus ursinus. Taxonomy (NCBI): domain Eukaryota; kingdom Metazoa; phylum Chordata; class Mammalia; order Diprotodontia; family Vombatidae; genus Vombatus; species Vombatus ursinus. The sequence continues at coordinate 20,896,084 of NW_020954552.1, read as the reverse complement.
GGAGGGAGCAGAAGGAGAGGGAGAAAATTTAGAACTCAAACTCTTATAGAAGTTAATGTTGAAAACTAAAAACAAACTAAAATAAATAAATAAGCTCTATAGTTTATATCATATTTTTTAAATAAAAGCCTTAGAGTTGTTTAGAAAAAAGAAGATGGTGAGTGGAGCCATAGGAGAGTGAATTGACGTAGTTTCTAGGAACAATGAGAGTTAAGTTGATTATGGTTCAAGAACTGTAAAAGAATGGCAGAACTACAGAGGGTGCCCTCCATACGGTGACATGTTCTCTGTGAAGGAGAAATCTAAAGAAAGAAGTGAAGTGAAATCTGTCTGGAGTCTGGGCTAAGATAAGGTGGGTGAGAGAAGCAACCACCAATCAGGACAACAGGACTACCAGAGCAGGAGTTTCAAGTAGGAAAAATTTAAATCCTCTAGGACTTTGTTTCTGGACCAGGTGTGATGGCAGTTGGTGAATTTATGTCTATATCCATTTTGTTTCTTCAGTCTACCTATTCTTACCTGCCTAGAACACAATATCATTACAACATTTAAGAGAAGTTCATCTTGTCATGGATATAACCAATGGAGCTTCCTTGAGGTATGAAGTTAAAAGAAAAGTAGGTCCTTCCAATGTGAATATAGAATGCTAACCCCACAATCATAGAACGACCCCATGACGGATTCGAGCAAGCTTCCCTTTGCCCAGGGCTCTGCAGGTCTGAGTTTCGAATCATCCTTTGAATCCTCATTTTCATTCATTCTACATAGCCCAATTAGAGGACAAATCTCGTCATCTCATATATATACCTTTCATTCCACTCACATGGTTACCACCCTAGTGCAGACCCTCACTACCTCTCACCCAGACTATTCCCATAGCCTCCTTAGTGGTCTCCCTGCCTCCAGTCTCTCCTTTCTCAAACCAATCCTCCACACAGCCCTCAAAGGGATTTTACTAAAGCTCAGGTTTGATCATTTCATTTGCCAACTCAATAAACTCCATTGGCTTCCATCCAACCCTCTCTGCCTGGAATTCACTTCCTTCTCATCTCCACTTTTTAGAATCACTAGTTTCTTTCCAATCTCAGTTCATTTACCACCTGCTAAATGAAGCCTTTCCTGTTTCCCATCCAGCCCACCTCCACTCTTAGGGATTTCCTCTCAAAATCACTTTGTCTCTATCGTGTATCTGCTTTATATATGGATATGTATGTGCATGTTGTCTCCACTTGCTACATAGTAAGCTCTGACTTCTGTCTTTGTAGCCCCAGGACCTAGCACAGTGCCTGGCACACAGAAGGAGCTTAATAAGTGTTTGTTGCTTGATTAAGTGGAAAAATATCTCCATAATCAGAGGAAGGCTTTAACAACACACAGTAATCACGGCTCTATAATCCTCTGTTTTCTTTACTTTCTTTAAACTGAAAACTGTTGAGGGTTGGGTTTTTTTTTTTCCTTCTCAACAACAATGCCAATCTGAGAGAAGTGCAAAAAAAAAAAAAAGTTTTAATTATCTTCTCAAATGAAGAGAACAAAACATTCCCTCTGTTCAAAAGGTGTACTGCAGCACTCCACCCCACCAAAAACCAAAACCAAAAGCAAAAAGCTCAATGCCTATTTTTAAACAGACAATCCAGATCACATTTTGTTAATGCCAACAAGTTGCATTATTATTAAAATATGGATTCTTACCAGCTGAGTAATCTTCCCTGCAGAATGTCCTTCTTAATTGCTAGTATAAATCAACATAATTTGGAGAAGTAGCAACTTCAATTGTAAGGGCCTCTTGTAAAGATTGGGTCAGCTAGGTGGTGAAGTGGATAGAGCACTGGGCTTGGAGTCAGGAAGACTCATCTTCCTGAATTCAAAGCTGGTCTCAGATACTTTCTAGATCTGTGACCCTGGGCAAGTCACTTTATCCTGCTTGCCTCAGTTTTCTCAACTGTAAAATGAGATGGAGAAGGAAATAGCAAACCATTCCAGTACCTTTGCCAAGAAAACTCCAAATGGGGTCATGAAGAGTCAGGTATGAATGAAAAACAACTGAACAACAGCTTGTATAGATCAAATTAACCGCATAGACTTGAGTGTCTGAAAATCCCTGGAGTCCTATATTTAAAGGGAAAATTCTATGAAGATACCTATATGCATATAAGAGCCTTCTCACCAAACATCTCACCATCCATTCTTAAAGTAAGAGAATCATTCTAACATACAACATACCATACTCCACTTCACCCCACTCCACTCTAATTGCTAGAGCATTTGTCCTTCAAAGGCTACCCTCCATTTACTCTGAGTGTAGTAGTGTTCTTTATTTACCCATTTCTATATACACACTGTCTCCCACCAACTTTCTTGAGTGCAGAGACTGTTTTTGCTTTTTCTTTGTACCTCTAGCACTTAGCACAGTGTCTGGCACATAGTAAATGCTTAATAAATGCTTTATTGATTGATTAAATTTCCCTTTTCAATCCACTGGCTCAGAATGAATACATGAGAAATGTTATAGGTAACATAAAATATTCAAGCTGATAGCAAAGTACTAAAAAAAAAAAAAATCACTTAGGTTAGATGTGATAACAGTATTAAATTTGGTTCCCTGTAGTTCTGTCCTAATGCAATTGTTTACAAACCTCCACCATTGCATTTCCCATTACCAATCAGCCGTAGGCACTTTTTTGAGGCAGTCGGGGTTAAGTGACTTACCCAGGGTCACATAGCTACTAAGTGTCTGAGGTCAAATTTGAACTCAGGTCCTCCTGACTATAGGGTTGGTGCTCTATGCACTGTGCCACCTAGCTGCCCCACAATTAACTTTTAATAAAGGCATTTGCTAAGAGGCCACAGTAAGAACGGTAACTACAAAACAGCCCCCCATAAACTTAAGGAGCATGTCCCCACAATACATACAAGGGCACTGCAACTCTGCTAGGTGGGTTGCTCAGGCAAGCTCCCAAAATCTGCTGCTCTTTGTAATTCAACTCTTGATTATCAGGCTAGCTTTGTTGGAGTTCACAGTCAGCTCCCGCTGTTCCCAGAGGTCCCGCCTCTAGAATCAGTTTCCACAAGCAACTGCCCCTCTGTATCTGTGCCTGTGTCTAAATAGAGTATGAGTTTCTGCTGGAGGAGAGGGGTCTCCTGGGCAGCCCTTGGCTTCACTCCCTTGAACTGCTAGACTTATCCAGGGCTTAGATATTTAAGGGTCTTCACAGGCACTTCCAATTTTTATTTGTCCAATGAAGTTGCTCCCTTACATTCTAGCAGAAAAAAGTGTTTGAATTTCATTGTGTGTTAACACCTTATTAACACATTAACACCTAATTTTCTCTATTATCTATTCTTTGGTCACTGTGACATCAACTTTAGGGGAGACCAAATCCCAATTTCTTTATGCTTAAATATGCACATACCATTTCCCTACTTACTACATGTTACTGGAGAGCAGGGATGTTTCACTTTTGTCTTTGTGCCCCAGTATATAGTACAAAAGAGGGGCTTAATAAATGCTTATTGGTTGGGGGCAGCTAGGTGGTGCATTGGATAGAGAACCGGCCCTGGAGTCAGGAGGACCTGAGTTCAAATCCGGCCTCAGACACATAACACTTACTAGCTGTGTGACTATGGGCAAGTCACTTAACCCCATTGCCTAGCCAAAAAAAAAATTAAAATTAAAAATAAAAAAATAAATGCTTATTGGTTGATTGGTTGCACACTACTCCAAAGACTTTTAAATGGTTTAAGTTGGGTCATCACACTCAATCTTTCAGACTGCAAAGCAGGTGCTGGTAGAAGAATTTAATAGTAAGACTTCATGTAATTCATCTACCAGTTCCGAAGTAACACTACTCCAATGGATTTCTCTCAGTCTCTGTCTGTCTGTGTCTCTGTCTGTCTGTGTCTCTGTCTCTGGCCCTGTCTCTGTCCCTCCCCCCCCCCCACACACACAGAATGGATTATATGACATTGCCATAGCTAGACACACAAAATCTTAAAGTTGAAAAAGACATTAGATTTTACTTGATACACATATTTCCTCTACAATGTATTCTACAACAGGTTAGTGAGCCTCTGCTTCCAGTGACAGTAAACTCCTTTAACTGCTGTACAAAGAGGTATTTATTTATCTAGACTCTGTAACCTGCCTATGTGGCACAATAGATAGAGCACTGGGCCTGGAGTCAGGAATACTTGAATTCAAATCAGCCTCAGACACTTACTAGTTGTGTGACCCTGGGCAAGTCATTTAACCCTATTTGCCTCCGTTTCTTCATCTGCAAAATGAGCTGAAGAAGGAAATGGCAAACCACTCCAGTATCTTTGCCAAGAAAACTCCAAATGCAGTCACAAAGAGTTAAACAAGAGAGAAACAACTGAAGAACAACCTGCCTAATTACACAAAGGATTTGAGTTGGCTGTATTATGACTTGAAATAGAATGACTTTAACCTGGGTGGTCAAAAGAAACCCACTGAAACAATTCAAGCATAGTCCTGAGTATGAATGGGGGGAGAGGTAAGGAGGGTGAGGGAGGAAGCAGGCAAACCAATCTGGTATGCAGTGATCAAAAACAGAGTCTTTCTTATTAAGCAAAAGTCTAAGTGGCAAAGTGGCAAAAGTACTACCTGGTTCTCTAAATGATGGCTGAAATAATAAACTCACAGGCAATATTTTTTATGGGTGGAAAGGTCTGCCAGTTGCCTACTAACCAGATCTATTTATTGCTAATGGAATAGGTATTAACTACATTGATAGTCACCAGCTTATTGGGATGCAGTTCAACCCCTCCACCTTAAATAGTCATAAAACCTTGAAAAGTGTTATAGTGTTCTCTAATGTTTTCTTTCTCATGCTTCCAGCTAGCTTGTAGACTGCTTGAAGGCAGAAACTGTGCGGTATTTCTTCTTTCCCCCACAATGCCTAGCACAATCCTTGGCACAAAGTAGGTACTTAATAAATACCTGAATTTTCTTTGACTGAAATGGTATTTTTCATAACCAGTCTTCAATTCCTCTAACTCTCCCAAAACTTTACCATCTTAAACCATGTACTATTTGTTCCTAGGAAAGAAAGCTCTGAGTACAAAAAAAGCCAATATAATTCTTTCATCCTTTTCTCTCTCTTTCTTTTGTGATTGCTGTTTATCTATCAGTTCCAAGTGTCTACTTTTTTTAAATACAGCCAATGAGAATAATTACAGGGGAAATCATACAGGACATGTGTCAAAAGAAGAAATGTGTACATTAAAAGGAGGGGGTAAGAGAGTGATGGAGAGAGAAAAGGCAGATTAGGGGAAAGTCAACCAGAGGGTAAAAACATAGACTATTAGAAGAGAGACAGAATGAAAAATGGACCAGTACAAATGAGAGTCCATACAACAGTTTGGAAAAGGGGGGCAGAGAGGTAGGACAAGTATCAGAGGAAGGGTAAGGAGAAGTCAGGATGGAAGAGGTGAGAACAGGGTGAAGACAGGTATCAATGAGAGGAAGAGAGGGAGGATGTTCATGGGAGAAACAGAGGTTAGTAATTAACTATGTCTATAAGTACATAAAGGGAGACCATTCCCTCAGCCATCTAATTCATTTGGGATAACCTGCTAGTACATTAGGAATATAAATCAAATTGTGGAAGCATGGACACATGCCAGTTATTTCATGTACTATGGAGCCACTTCTTTGACATTGTAATACAGACAGCAAAACCAACTGGCAGGACTAGAGTTATAATTATATTTTAATCAACAGCAGATGCACATAAAAATTAGATCCAAGTTTCCCCATCCCTCTCTCCCATCCATCCATCCCCTTAAAATTCTCCTGAGCAATGCCCCTTGGCTGTTCTTTTGTAATGAGGATCTTCTAATGAATCCCAACGGCAATACTTGTTTCCTACTAAAAATGAAAGCTATCATCTCAAGTTTGTTTAGTTCTATTTTATTCTCCTCCGGTCTTACAGGAAAAATGACTTAAGGATTATTTGAATGTTCTATTTTGGTTGAATGCTGCCCTCTGCTGGAAGGCACAGAAAGTTTCCTGTGTTATCCTCAGACTTTTTACAACATTCATAACATGATAGAATCGTATCTGGTTTTAAAAGCAGATGCCCTCTACATTTCCTAAGTATGAAAAATCCTTACCTGCTCCTGTCCTTGTTGCACTGGAGGGTACTGGTAGTCGTTTCTCCGTCCTGACTTCTTTTCTATCAAGAGTCTGAAAGTGAAAAATCCAAATCATTGAAATTTCTTTAAGGCCTCAAATATACAACGGAGAATAAAAATTACAACTAATAGCATAAATGGAGCTAAGCTCTCAGTTGAAATGCAAGCTCCTTGCAGTCGGGATGGTTTCATTCTTTGTGTTTGTGTTTCCAGCACCTGGCACATAATAAACTTAAATACTTATTGACTGACTGATTACTGAGGAAAGAACATGTTCACGAAATTAAAGATTTTACTAGATTAGAAATTAACAGCATTTTAGCTCAATGGCTGGTATGTATAAGCACTTATTTAATTTATTTATTTTATTAATTAGAGCTGTCCTATCAAATGCTACATTATCGAGAATGAAAGAAGCGTGGGGATAGCTAAACATACTTGGGAGGTTATAGGGTATAATGAAATGACCCTTCTCTTATAGAAAACTATTATGTTATCATTAATAAAAGCTTAAATCAACCAATCAATAAATAAACATTTATTATGCACCTACTATGTACCAGGCACCATGCTAAGTGCTAGGGATAAAAAAAAGGAAGCAAGAGACAGTCCCTGCCCTCAAGGAGCTTACATTCTAATAGGTGAGACAACATATAAATATATCCAAACAAGCTATATACAGGATAAATAGGAAATAATTAACAGTGGGAAGGCAGTACAATGAAGAGGAGTTGGGAAAAGCTTCCAGTAAAAGATGAGATTTTATTTAGGACTTAAAGGAAAGTCAGGGAAGCCAGCAGGCAGAGATGAGATAGGAGAGCATTCCAAGCATGGAAGCCAGCCAGAGAAAAGCCCATAATCAGGAGATAGAGTGTCTTGTTTGTGGAACAGCCAGGAGGCCAGTGTCACTGGATCAAAGAGCATGTAGTGGGGAGTAAGGTGTAAGAAGACGAAAGATAGGAGGGGGCCAGGTTATGAAGGGCTTTGAATGCCAAAAAGAGGATTTGGTATCCATAGTATTGAAAATGGGCTTCTAGGAGCAGGTGGCAGGGAGTGACTCAGAAAGGAGTAGGTACCTGGTGGACCACAGGTGTAGAATGAGGCACTCACTCAATGTCGAACAGTCATTTGTTTTGTTTTACTGTACTTATCTGTTACAAGGGAGGGTTCTGTTGGGATGGGTAGGAAAGTCATTGGGAAGTAATACTGATTTTTTTTAAAAGAACATCAATACTTTAAAAAAAAGAACATAAGGAAATGGACAAATGGAGCTAGTTGGGTGAACCCTGGGAACAATGAGAATATTCATTGTGTATCTGCTATCTCCGCTCTTCAAATGAGCTGGAAGCCAGAGGACCCAACAATGAAATATGTTAGTTGGGTGGTTCCAGAGAGGGGCACTAATTTTAACACCAGAGAATGCACTCAGGACTCTAAGTAGGTTCAGAGTGTGGAAAAGGTAATTTAATCATAAGAAAGGAAGGTGCCAATGCTTTAAAACAGTACCCAAATTAGACTGAGATACTAAATAGAGGCAAAGTCTGACCTAAGGGGAAAACCAGCTTTCTCTGCTCTTAAGAAATGTGCTAGGCTGCTGACCTTAGTGTCCAATAGAAATTATTCAAATAACATGGGATATATATATATATATAAAGATATATATATATATACACATATGAGATATACAAAAATATTTATAGCAGCTTTTTTCTTGTGTCAAAGAACTGGAAATTGAGGTGATGCCCACCATTTGGAGCATGGCTGAATAAGTTGTGGTATATGATTGTGATGGAATACTATTGTGGTCTAAGAAATGACAAGCAGGATGACTGCAGAAAAACCTAGAAAGACTTATGTGAACTGATACAAAGTGAAATGAGTAGACCCAAGAGAACATTGTACACAGTAACAGTAATATTGTAAGATGATCAACTGTGAATGACTTAGCTGTTCTCAGTAATACAGTGATCTAAGACTACCCCGGTGGACTTATGATGAAAAATGCTATCCCTCTCCAGAGAAAGAACCGATGGAGTCCAAATACAAATCAAAGCATGCATTTTTTTTACTTTCTTTATTTTCCTTGAGGTTTTCTGGTCTGTTTTCTTTTACAACATGACTAATATGGAAATATGTTTTGCATGACTACACATGTATAACCTATATCAAATTGCTTGTCTTCTCAATGAGGGGGGTGGAGAGAAAGGGAAAAAAATCTGAACTCAAAATTTAAAAACAAATGTTAAAACTTATTTTTACATGTAATTGAGGGAAAATAAAATACTAAATAATTTTTAAAAAGAATAATTTACACCATATCTTCAATATTGTAAAAGTGAATAATGTTGAAGACACTGAATAAATTGATGAAGAATAAAAAAAACCCACCAAATAACATGGGACAGTAGAAAAAACCTGAGGTGTGGAGTCAAAAGATGAGATTCCAATTATGGCCCTGCTACTTTCCAGTTGTGTGACTTTGGGCTGGTCATTAAACCTCTCTGGGCCTCAGTTTCTTCATTTGTCCAACGAAGAGACAGGCTCTTCCAGCTCTAAATCATGTTCCTATGAATCAGGCTTTAGAGGCAAGCTTGGCTGAGTTTAGCTAAAAAATATTGCTACACCTTTATAATTCAAGTTCTATAGTCTATCCCCCCTCTTTACTTTCTCCCCTAATTCTGTAGCAAAGCTTTTTAAACCCTAATTCTGTTTCTATTATATTGAGGGAAGTAGAGATTAATAACACCTATTTCCAATAGTAAGGGAAAAAAAATCGAGTTCAAATCCAGCCTCAGACCAAACACTTGACACTTACTAGCTGTGTGACCCTGGGCAAGTCACTTAACCCCAACTGCCAACAAAAAAAAAAGAAAGAAAAAGGGAAAAAAATCTTCAGATTTTTCTGACAGGTGCCACACAGTAAGCTAATGGCAGCAGGTGGGAGATAAAGGAGAAGGAAGAAAACCTTTTTTAGTGGAGGGAGGAGACTTTCTGATTCAGCTGTGGAGGTCATTCCTTATCCCAGAGAGGCATACATTTTACAAAGAGTCAGAAGCAGGCCTGCACAACATACGGCCTGCCAAAGGATTTTGGGCAACCTGGAAAAAAATGTAGAGGGTGTAAAACAGGCAAAAAATGTAGAGGATGTAAAACAGGCCTGTACAACATAATGCATGCAGGCCATATGTTGTTCAGGCCCGGTCTGGAGCATCCAAGAGTAGGCACAGTAGAAGTTGGAAGGAAGAGGTGACAATACTATCATCTGACCTTGACCTTACCATAGCTTTAGAAGCTAACCAGCTAAAACTAAAACCAGGCACTAAGGAAAAATGGCAAGTGAAGGTCCATTAGGAGAACAGGCTACGATAGGTGCTTGAAGAGACAAGTTGAGGGAAATATCTATGTACTGCTGCTCTACACGTATGCTGAGATACCACTTCCCCTTGTTTCTCTCTTTTTTTGAGAGGAGAGAAGAGACTTGCCTGGGGTCACACAGCTAGTCTGAGGCCAGTTTGGAATTCAGGTCCTCCTGACTCCTGGGCAGGTGCTCTATCTACTGCACCACCTACCTGCCTGTCCCCTTGCTTTCTCTAAACACTAACCCTTTCTTGGGATGAAGCTGAAACAAAAACTGTTTAACTGTTCTGGGTTAAGAGCAATAGGTAAGCACTCTGGCCTCATTTTCCTGATATATGAAATGAGGCGGTGGGAATAAGTTCTTGCTCAGATCCTTCCCATGCAGCACTAAACTCTCTGAAACTACAAAATACTGGATGGCTGGTCGTTGACCTAGACTGACTGTGGGCAGAGCTTTGTGAACTGAAGGCAAGGAGACATTCGGCTGTCTTAGGACCCGCTACCTTCTAATGGAATCAGATTCAAGGAACAGAAAGAGTTGGGCTCTAAAGGAACACCAAATGAAGGCAATGTTGGTGCTGAGGAGATAAAACAAGACAGGAAAACACCCACATTTCTTATATGATTGCCAACCGAAAATGACTCAGAAGTCACCAGGATGGTTTTACTGGTCATCATTAACAGAATAAAAGCATCGAAAACCACAAAGACTCTGTCCTTGTGTCCACTGTGTCTAGTGACACTTACTTAATAATCTCAGAACAAAGTACCAAGAAGCAAGACAAGTTACACAATTCACAACCAAATGAAAACGGCATAGGCTCAGAGACTATTCTCATACATGATGTTTTTCCAGTGCCCTAATTTTAATCAGCTCAAATTCTTTTTTTCCATCTTCCTAGCAGAACAGAGAAAGGGCAAGATTATAAAGGTAGGAAAACATCTGTATTACACTCAGCATTGTAATGAAAAGAACACTGGCTATGAAGTCAGAGGACCTGGAATCCAGGACTTATCATGTGTGTGATGTAAGACAAGTCATTAACCTCTCTGAGCCTCAGTTTCCTCATCTATAAAATGAAAGGGGTTGGACTCAAGGATTCTCAAGGTCCCTTCCAACTCCAATACTATCCTGTACCTTATATTGTCTCTGGAAGGGGCTTCATTATTATAACTAGAGCCACTTGGAGTGGGCAAGCTTTGACACAGTATGTTTTCAGGAATCCTAGAAGGTCCTATGCTCTAAAAAAATCCTTCCCTTGAGCTGAGGGCTCAGATTCCATCTTCAGAGTCTCATCCCTTTAATTTAAGGCTGTGATCTCTGTTAAAATGTTACTTCTAGTAGAGGCATTTATACTTTCAGAAGCTATTACTAGGCTTTTATACCTTAGTGTGAATGAGAAATTGAAGCAGGTTTTATTTATTTTTATTTATTTTTTTTTGTGAGGCAGTTGGGGTTAAGTGACTTGCCCAGGGTCACACAGCTAGTTGGAGCAGGTTTTAATAAAGAAGAAAGAAAGGATAATTGTATACTTGAATATAAGGGAGGGACACATCACCAAGGAGAGAAGAAGATGTAGAAAAGGGGGAAGAAGGAAGACTTGAAGGCAATTTTTCTTGGGGCTGATCCTACACACTAACAACTCTCCTATAAATGGGAGAAAAACTCACTTATAGCTCCACTGATTCTCCTCAGATTAAAAAAAATAAATTGAAAATTGGTTGTTTTATAAGATAAATAGAAAAGTGCTATTTTAAAAGTTAGGACTTAAAAGATAATTTTCATGATTTTAAATGTCATGACTAATGCACATGAGAAAAGTAAAGTCCTGATTTGTGTCGTATCACTGTTCTTTGATGGGCAGCTAGGGGGCACAGTGGATAGAGTGTTGGGCTTGGAGTTAGGAAGCCCTGAGTTCAAATCTGTCCTCGGACAACTTACTTAGCTGTGTGACCCTGGGCAAGTCACTTAACCCCAATTGCCTTTAAAAAAAAAAGCACTTTGGTTCTGATTAAGTTTTTTAAGACACTGTACAACCATTTCCAGTAGTTTTCCTTTTACAATGCCTACCAGTTCATGCCCTAGAACTAGCCCTTTTCTTTCTCTTATCTCATGTACTAAATCTGAATCCCTTTTCCTTGTATGCTAGCAGATACAGCTTTTCAGTTTAAATTTCAGTATTAAATGTATTTTAAATAATGACAATAATAGCTAGCATTGTAATACATAAGTATTTCATTTGATATTCACCACCTCTCTGGTATTCAGTTTCCTTATTTGTAAAATTAGAGAGATGGAGTAAATAATAATGATTTTTTAAAAAAAGAATAGCTAGCATATATATAATACATATGCAACATAATATGCAATACAATATAATTTACTATATATAATATACAATACAATATAATAAGGTTTGCAAAGCACTTTATAGAAATTATCTCATGTGAGCTTCACAACAACTCCAGGAAACAGGTGCTATTATTATCTCCATCTTATAAATGGGGAAACTGAGGCACATAACAGTTAAGGGACTTATTCAGGGTCACACAGCTAGTTTCTGAGTAAAGGAGGATATAAGCTGAGGTCTTCCTGGCTCCAAGTTCAGTGCTCTTATATACTGCACTGCCAAGCCACTTATTTTTAATTTAGCTACCAGGCTTTTTAAAACTTTATATTTCACAGACATACAAAAAATTGTTGACTATAAAGAAGAAAATAATAAAACTTCAAAAGGTAGAAACAACAAAGACTTGAAGAAGCACAAGCACTGGGCCCTACTATTAAAGGCCCACGCAGCTCTCTAATTTTCACCCTCTGGTGAACTGACTTGAACAAGAGCCACGCCACTGGACTCGAAGCTTCTTACAGCTCTCCGACCGACAAATTCTCTATTCACACACTTAGGCAAGACACTTTTTACCTTTTATTGAATAGTCATCTTAAGCAGTCATACTAATCATAACAGTAACTATAATTATTGCCACCTTGTTTTTAAGTAGTATCTAAGGATACACAGCAACATTGTAGGATATGACTATACATATATACAATATACAATAAGTGTATATACATATGTATGTACGTGCATAATTCCAATAAGGATATAGAAAAATTTGTGTGAAGAAGTACTTTAGAACTCATGAAAAAGCCTTCCCTAAGTTATCTGGAAGAATAAAAATGGTATCATTTATCATGTAAAACAAGTGGAGATCTATTCTAATCAATGATGGTTCAGATCCATTATAACTCGGAGAGTCCATTATATTCACAGTGGTTCTAGATCTTTGTTCCTACAATCCTCTTATATTCAATTCAGGATGACATCTCTTTTTTTTTTTTAGGTACAAAGTTTTATGATTTAAGCAACCTATTTGCATTTGTTTTTTGTTTTGTTTTGTTTTGTCATAGTAAACTCTACAACATTCACAATGAGTGAATTACTGGGCAAACCTAGTTTAAAAGACAGGCAGAGTGATCTAACATAAAAAGTACTGAATTTGGTGCCTGGCTCTGACACATCCTAGCTTTGGGACCATGAACAAATCTCAACCTCCATGAATCTCAAAGGAGCATTTTGGGAAAGTGTTTTCTAAACCTTAAAGAGTTCTACAAAGTTGAGTTGTTGTTGCTCTCTCACAGAGTTTCAGGCACATAAATCATCAATGTTCTATTAAACACCGTATAAGAAATCACAAGTATGTGATAAAGTAGAGTGCTTTATAGTGAAACAACATGATTTTTCATCAGAGCAATAAATATGCAGTAACCATTGACAAGGAAGGCTTTTTAAGGAGGTTTTTTTTTTTTTAAATTTAATATGTTCTTATGGTATGCTGTTCCCTCCTGCCCCCTCCCAGGACCATGTGGTGGTGAGCTACGTCCCAATGGACCTGCAAATAACCAACAACAGGGACAGAAAATGGATCAACATTGATCAGTGAGTCAGAACCTGTCATTCCAAACCAACCACTCACAGAAACTTGGGGAAGAAACCAAGAATGGCAGAGAACCATCTAAGTCTCTTATAAGATTAAACATTCTCAATTAAGGACATGAGTCAAATAGGAAGAGGTTCACTGTTTGAAAATCATATGCCAACTTGCTACATCCCACACAAGGTAAGGGTAGGTATTGATTTAATAATTTTTTTAAAAAAGCTGTATGTGGAATAAGGTAATAACGCACGTCTTTTTTTTATATGAACAATCAACTGTCTCATGCATCAAACTTAAGTACACTTTACATCCATAAGTAATAAGATGAAATTAGAAGTAAATTATATGTAGCCCTGATTTTTAACTGTAAATCCCATTGTGGTCACTGATTTCCTTAATGGGATTCCTACAGATTAATGGAAACATGCAAGGCCAAGTTGGGGTATCCACGTAAATCTCTGGGCCTTGCAGTCACTATTATTTCATCTGCCCTTTACTAAAATCAGATTTCTGGTTAAGAATTGAATGGGAAAAAAAATTCCAATATACCTGCCCCCATGTAGTCTTCCAGATTTTCTGTGAAAGGTAAACTAAGAATAAAATATTTTGTATAATCAAGTCAAAAAGCACCTACTATGAACCAGGCACTGTGCTAAGTGTTGGTATACAGCTGAGGTAAAACAAAATTCAAAACTTTTATTTGGTTTGACTATGAAAAAAATGCCACTACGAAAAAGGGCTGGTTGCACAAATGACTAATTCATGTTTGAACAGAGTTTTTAGGATCATGGATTTAGTGATAAAAAGGACCTAAGAGATCATTTAATGCTGACTCCTTATTTTACAGATGAATAAAAAGGGATTCAGAGAAATTAAGTAATTTGCCTAAGATCACACAGGAACTCAGTAGCACAGCTGTGAATTGAACCTAGGTCCTCTCACTGTAAATTGAGCATTCTTCCATTATTTTATGATGAATATATTTATATATACTATAATTTATTATCCACTGCTAAACCATGTCACCAGAAAGTTGGTAGTATGTATTTGTGTGTGTATGTGTATATATAGTGTGTATATATATGTATATATGTATGTGTGTATGTGTGAGTGTATGCATGCATACACACATACCATGTCTTAGGTGGAAAAGATAGAATAGCACACAGACAATGAGTTAACGGGAAATAAAAATCCAACATAGTAATTCTAGAGTTTTTTTCTTTTTTTAAAGAAGAAATAATTCAGGAACTAGTAAAGCAAACAATAAAAGAGGTGTTATGGTAAACTACTGTTTTTCTACAGCTAAAATAACAATTCTTTGTCTACTGGGCTAACATAATTCCTACTCAGCTGCCCCTCCCAGGTTCAGCTGAAGAAAAGTACCAATCTCCCTCCCCATGCCCCCAGCCCTTGGGGTTACATTTTGCAAAAACCCAGAAGAATTGATGCATATCTCTTCATACACTATGCTACTGTTTGCTAGAACAATCTGTCACTAACCTTGTGCAGAAGGGCTCTATCCAAAAAGTATTTCCTGAAGAGCTTAATGTCGGTCTCCAGTAAGTGTTCTGCAGTGTGATTCAATGTCAGGGTCAGCGTTCCTGATGAATGAACAAATCGTAAGAGGGCATGTTCATTGATCTGCGCTCTGGAGAAGTCCGTCGAATGACTGCCCTGAAAACTGAAACAGCACAAATCAAGACTCATAGACAGCTTTATAGGAAAGAGAGAGAGAAAGCACCAAGCACCTATGTTCCCATTGGTTCTTAGATTTTCTAAATAATTCAAGGGCAAAATTATCCTTTTAGAAGAGATCTACAATAAGCATGATCATGCCAGTGCAAGTGCTCATAAAGATGGCTTTCTCCTTTCTCCTGGGTAGGGTGGGGTTGGGGGAATGCATTTTGAAGATATCTAGATACAAACCTACCACTTGTTTAAAAACACAACAGCTTTTAAAAAGTAGAGCTTTACCTCAATGCTTAGCACCCCATTCTTCTCCTTTTTAATGTGAAATGGAAACCTCTCACTTTATCATGGCCGTACGTAGTACAGTGAGCAAGCTGGCGGCTAACAGGTTTATTAAGCGGATTACGGTGGAAAACAGACACTGCCTCAAGGGAGCCTTGCACTGTTTAGATGTTACAAACAAGTCAGACATTCATAACACACTGTACCATAGTTAGAAATCACTTTTCTAATGCAAATTAAAGTTATGCACTAATGTGGACAAAAATGGTATTCTTCTATAGTGTCATAAACAAAGAAGAACATTCCCAAACCAAAATATAACTGAATTCTTGCATATAATGTATATTTTGGATTCAGTTTTGGTGAAGAATAAACATACATTTATTAGTCAAACAGTCTCCATGATTAGTAATGCAATACTGCAGATTTGCCCAGTCACAAAGTGGACGTTAAGGTGATGAGTTCAACACTAAATTATTAAACATATGTACATTGGGCATGCTGAGATAGCCCACCACAGCTAGCAGTGCCATACTGAGATAGCCCATGAGTATCTTCTTGAGTCCACAGAAGTTCTCACCTTTAAGCAAATCATGCCAACATATTGGTCACTTGAATCTTTTGCACTGAGTGGGGAAGGGTTATAGAAATGATGAAAAGAAAAATCGGGGCAGCTAGGTGGCGCAGTGGCGCAGTGGACCAAACGCTTGTCACTTACTAGCTGTGTGACCCTGGGCAAGTCACTTAACCCCAATTGCCTTAAAAAAAAAAGAGAAAGAAAGAAAAAGAAAAATCACTATTTCTCCTCCATCCCTCCTGTAACTTCATTTTGCTAATCAGTGTTTGTTTTTTAAAAAATAAAGTTAATTTTCTGAGAATTCTCATGTAGAGAAGTAAGAGAAATATTTGTTTTAATATAAAAAGTTGGTCTAATGCAATAATTCATCAGTTAAGAGCTGGAAAAGGATATTAACATTTACCCAGTTCAACTCCTTCATTTGACAGACGATGAAAGTAAGGCCCAGAGAGATTAAATGACTTGTCCATACCCTCCCAGCAATAAGTATAGGAACCTGGATTTGAACCTAGGTCTTCTGACTCCAAATAGTACTCATTCTACTGTGCCATACTAAATCCATCATCTGTCAGGTATTGAGTTGAACTATTGATCTTTTGTTGTTCAGTCATTTAAGAATCTTCATGACCCCATCTGGGGTTTTCTTGGCAAAGGTACCAGAGTGGTTTGCCATTTTCTTCTCCATCTCACTTTACAGATAAGGAACTGAGGAAAAGGTTAAGTGACTTGACCAGAGTCACACAGCCAGTGTCTGAGGTTGGATTTGAATTCAAGTCTTCCTGACATTAGCCCCAGTGTGCTATCCACTGAGCCATCTAGCTGGTCTAAACCACATTTTAAAAAAAAGTAATATATATCTGACCTTGTAATCAATCACCCTGACCCACAGGGAACACATCTTAATCCCTGTGCCCAATCCCAATGTATTTATGACTACCTTTCAAAAGTTTCTTTTTTATTCTTTGTTTTGTTTTGCTAGAGACCTACAACTTCAAAGGTCCATAGAACCATATATGACTATGGTATGAGGAACTCCTTCCACCAAAGCTGCTCAGCAATTTGTCACTAAAAGTCTTAAAAAGGTACTTGAGGTGCTAAAAGGATAAATAAGTAGCCCATGGTCAAATGAATAGAATGTGTCAGGGGCAGGATTTGAATCTGGGTCTTCAAGGTAAACTTCTCTTTATTATATCATGATACTACTGTCACATATAGTAAAGGTTTAATAAATGTTTATTAAATTGAAATTGAATTCATGTATCCATTAAAATTGTAAAATCCCCAAATCATGATATCAATCACCAAGCATTTATTAAGCACCTACTGTGCGACCAGCACTTTGCTACACCCTGGAGATAAAAAGACAAAAGCAAAATAGTCCCTGCCCTTAAGAGACAACACGTTCATAAATAGGTACAGAGAAAACAAATACAGGATAACCTGGCAGAGATCGGGCAGAAGGCGTAAGCATCCAGGGATGGGGAGGCAGCATTGAGAAGGTGACATGTGAAGGAAACCACTGGTTTCAAGAGGCAGAAGCAAGGCGGGGCACAAAGGTTTGCCAGAGCCAGGTCACAAGAGTCAATTGTTAAATTTCCCATGTGAGCGTCTATACCTTAGAAATAATCAAATGCTACGAATCAAGCAAATGCTTGATTTATTGTCTTATTGATTGTCTGGACTTAGGAAAGTGATGGAGAAAATGTTGATAATGCAAATTAATCTTTAAAATGTGCCAAAGGCACATTTTTCCCCTTGGAGAGAGGGCTTTTAAAATTTACCAACGTACCGCTAGGAGAGGGTGTATTCCAGGCATAGGGACAGACACAGCAAAGGCAGAGATGGGAGATGGAATATGCATGAAGAATAGCAATAAGGCCAGTTTGACTAGATCAGAGAATGTGCAAAGGGGAGTACGAATAACCAGGCTAGAAAGGCAGGCTCACAGATTTGGAGATAATAATAATAATATAATTATTGTAAAATAATATTATATACTATATAATATATGCAAATACTATATAATATATAAATAATAACATATAAAATGATATAATGTAACTATAATAAAATAATAATTGTGTAATTATATATCATATATAATATAATTTATATGGCACTTACTATGCTACAGGCACTTTGACGAAGGCTTTACAATTATTATCTCATTTGATCCTTACAGTTCCGGGATATAGGTCCTGTTATTACTCCCATGTTACAGATGAGGAAACTGAGGCAAACAGAGGTTAAGTGACTCACCTAGTACCACGTAGCTATTAAATATCTGAGGCCAGACTTGAAGATGGCAAGGACCTTCAAGGTCACCTACATCTGATTCTTTCATCGGAGGAAACTGAATCACAAAGAGCTTAAGCAAGTGGTCTAAAGAAGTTAAGTATCAGAGGCAGGATTTGAATCCAAGTCCTCTGATTCTAAAGCTAGCATTCTTTCCATTGGACCACGATGCCTTCCATCAGAGCAGCTTGTAAAGAACTTTCAGAGACAAAGAGGAGAGTTTATATTTGATTATCACGATAACTGGAAGCCGCTGGAGATTATTAAGTCAGGATGGGTAATGGTCAGACTTGTGCTTCAGGAAAATCATTTGGCTGCAAAGTGGAGGCCACTTTGTAAAAAGATGCAGAACCGTAAAAATACAAACTATATCCTCAGTCCCCAACTTCCTGGTATACAAGAAAAAAAGTCATAAAAATCTGCCTTTTTTTGCCAAAATTTACCTTAAAATTACTGGGGTAGGATTATGTTAAGGCAAAAGAAAAAGACATTCAGCAAAGGAAAGGCTCTTCATCTCGTCTATGTGTCTACATCATCTCAATCTTTGAAGGCAGCTCAATAGACCAGAACAGGCTCTTCAAAGGGCTCAGTCTTACTTTGCATCTAACATAGACTTGTAAGGCCCATCATTGAAAAGTAATGGGCCTGCTCCATGAGTCCCACAAGAGAGATTGGTTTCACTACTTTATTGTCAACAATGTTGGTGTCTTCTATTTGTATAATTTAATAGTTTTCAAAATATCACAGATCAGATTATCACACGTGAGACCAGCAAAGGCACTGAGATACAATCTAATGAGATCTGAAAGGAAGAAAGAAAAAGGAAATACAATCTAGGGAATATCGATAATTACTATCCTAAATGCCTTTCTAACTTCTGTAAAATCTTCATAGGAAGGATCTGTAAGTATATCAAGGTCATTCTTTATGAAAAGGAAAAAGAAACAAACAGATGTTTACAACTGATTTTCTAGAGTAGATCTATTTCTTAATTGTGATCCCATGAAAGCTATACTAAGTTCAAATCATGATTTGGTCACCATTCATTCAAAACCACAGTTCATGAGCTCCCACTGATTTTTTTCCTTTTACCAGATCAAACCAGGGCACACACAAATTCAAAGCAAAAGATATTTCACTAAAATAGGTATATAATAAGGAAGCTCCCTATATACAGGGGCGTACTCTCCTACAATTCCTCATCCCCCCTGTCAGAAAGGGAATACCCATAATTGACATGCAAAACTGAGGCAATTCAGATTCTTACAGTAGCACAATCTTACAGGATAGAGCACCAGGCCTGGAGTCAGTAAGACTCATCTTCCTAAGTTTAAATCCGGCCTCAGACACTTCCTAGCTGTGTCACCCTGGGCAAGTCATTTAACCCTGTTTGCCTCATTTTCCTCATCTATCAAATGAACTGGAGAAAGAAATGGCAAACCACTCCAGAATCTTTGCCAAGAAAACCCCAAACGGGGTCACAAAGAGTTGGACATGACTGAAACAACTAAACAACAACAACTAGCTGTAAACCTAGTCTACTTCTGAAGCTACTGCCTCCTGCTTCCTTTCCCCCTATCCCACAAAGAACTATAGATAAGAGTTATCAATAGACATTTATTTTTGTAAATAATGTATATGCTAAAAATATATATGTAATACTATATGTAAATATGTATATAATATAAATGTCATTTATTATTGCCCAGGGTCATTTATGTATTATTGCCTACTATATACAGGGCACTGTGCTAAGTAAATGCTGGGGTTATAAAGAAAGGCATAAGAAAGTCCCTGCCCTCAAGGAGCTCACTCTCTAACAGGGGAAGATAACAGATAAAGAGAACCAGAAGAGGGGAAGGGTGAGGGGAGGGAGAAATGAGGTCATCAATGCACTGGTGAGTAAGGAAGTCCTATAGCCAGGGTGGGAAATGATCTGAGGAGATTGGAGTTGATTTCATCTTGCAGTTTCTGGAGGTGTTTCTGAAGGTGATGAATTCCGGGAAAGCAGCCCGGTGGGAAATGATATTTGTCATTCTGGCAACATCATCTGCTGATTATTTTATTCACTAAGCTACAAAGTGCTGGTATCATCTGCCGGGCTGTTTGCCTGGGTGCCTGCTCCTGCTTCCTCTTTGGACTACAGCTGCTGTCCAGCCTCTGCCCCATGAGGAAGTAGCCACAGTTTCTTTTCTACAACTAGCCTGTAACCTGAGTGCCATCCTGACTCTTTTGTGAATCAGACTCACAATGATAAACAGCAAAAACTTTAAATTGAGTCTGATTTTGGAACTCCTTTATTTCCTTCCTTCGGGTCTATCTGCTCTTACAATTAGGTGAAAAAATTACTTTTAATTACCACCATGCCCATGGCTGCTAACACTGGATCTATGCAAACTAGCAAAACGGGAGGGATAGAGTAGAGTTGAGAACCATTGGCCTGCAATGATGCTATCAACCTAAATCACTGCTCTTCTTGCACTGCAGTAAACCACATCTTCACAGTCACACAATTGAATAAAAGAAGTACAGAATACAAATTCCTACCATGTTTCTTTTTTGCTCAAGTTTAAAAATCATTTGACTTGATATGTTTCCTCCAACAAATTCTATCCCATGCATATATCAAGACCAAACAGCGTTTCTTGATGATAAATAAAATTCAATTCAATAAGCATTTGTTAAGCATTTACCATATGCTAGGAACTGGGGATACAAAAACAAAAATGTGGCATCTCCATATTCAAAGAACTTATATTCTCCAGGGGGGAGGGGGAGGGAATAGAATACATAACACAGATAACATAAGATAGAGGACAAAATAAATACCAAAAAATTTCAGGAGGCATTAACAAACTGGGAGAATCAAGAAAAACCAATTGTAGGAAGTAGCGCTTGGGGTGAACTTGAAGAAAGCTAGGGATTCTAAACGGTATAAGGTAAAGAAAAAGAAACATGGGAGACCGCTTACATAAAGGAGGAGGGGGAATGGAATGTCCCATAAAGGAATGAATAATGCTTATCTGTCTAGAATATAGATTGCATAAGTAAAAAAAATATACAACTTTTGACTATCCTCTGATAATCTGCATAAGATAAGGCTCAGAGACAGGTATGTTCACCATTATGGAGTGGTCCAAAGAAAAACGTGAAAAGTCAGGGAGCAATCCTCTTTAAAACATTGGGGAGGGTGAGGAGAAGGGAGAACAAATAAGTTATATCCAGAAGACTAAAGTAGAAAATAGTCCAAAAATTCAAAAGTCCAGAATAGTCCAAATAGTCCAGAAAGGAGATGACTGAAGGAGCCAAACAAAATCATAAAGACCAGAAATCTAAACAAAACATAAAAGGACCAAATGAGTTTGGCAAGAGAGAGACAGACAAACAGAGACAGAGACAGAGACAGAGACAGAGAGAGAAAGGCAAAAACAAATGGAAATTTGGCAAGCTGTCCAGGAGACAAAATGTATTGTTGTTTCAAACTAATGTGAATTTTTAACCTGTAATCAAGCCTGGCATTTTCATTTAATAACACTTTCCTGCCTCAGAAAAATCTGCCAGAGCTGAGTGTTCTGGAGGTTGTCATTACAGACTTCATTCATCTCCAGGCAGTACTCTGCCATTAGCAGAAACTACCTGCATGACCAGTGTTGTTGTTCATTTTTGTTAAATGTGACTACATTCTCTGTAATGTGATTTTTTTGTCCTAAAGCTTAAAAGCCTTTGTATGTGATCTTTGATAACCATATAAACATGTCTATTTATTTACTTGGAAATGTCTATCTGGTTAACTCACCATGAGCCAGAAAGCAACAGGACTATTTTGAAGTCCATTACTCTACGTCCATTAGATCTGACCTGAGTTTAGAAACCTCCCTCAGTCAAGAGTCTGCCAATAGGCATTTATTAAGTATCTACAATGTGCCCAGCACTGTGTTAATAGTTAGAAGAACAAAGACTGAAGGAGCTCATCCTGGGCCCTCACTAGTTTTCTTGACTTTTGTCTTGCCCCTGGACTATGATGACTCTGGAGGAGTGAGGCTGACGACTTTGTGCAGCTCTGCTCCATCCCACATCCAATTCACTGTCATATCAAGACAACACGCAACATGGGGGAGACAACATGCAAACAAGCTATATGCAAGATAAAGTGGAAGTAATTAGTGGAGGGAAGGCATTGGAATTAAGAGAGATTAGGAAAGGCTTCCTGTAGAAGATGAGATTTTGGCTGGCGCTTGAAGGAAGCCAGGGAAGACAGGAGACAGAGATGAAGAGGGTGTTCATTTCAAGCATGAGACAGCCGATGAAAATGCCTACAGTCAGGCACTGACTCATCTGAGGAACAGCAAGGAGATCAACGTCACTGGATTGACGAGTGCATGAGGCACAGGAGAGGGGTAGGGATATAAGAATACAGGAAGGCCTTCAAAGGTAGGGCAAGGTTATGAAGGACTTTGATTGTCAAACACAGAATTTTATACTTGAGACTGGAGGAGGGGCAACTAGGTGGTGCAGTAAATAGAGCACGGGTCCTGGAGTCAGGAGGACCTAAGTTCAAATCTGACCTCAGACCAGACACTTGACACTTACAAGCTGTGTAACCCTGGGCAAGTCACTTAACTCCAATTGTCCCCCAAAAAAAAAAAAAAAAAGAAAGACTGGAAGCAATAGGGAGACGTTACAGTTTATTAAATGGGGAGGAGGTGACATTGTCAGACCTATGCTTTAAGAAAATCACTTTAATGGATTTTCTAAAGTTAATGGCTATAGTTTCAAATAGTATTTTGGACAGCATATGACAGGACTATTTCAGACATGAAGAAATAAGAATGGATTTTGGTCAGCTACATTTCACATCGTAGATCAATTACTATTCTCCAACCAAAATTAAAAGGACCAAAGTATATCATCTTCTCAGCTTATAATTATCTGTTTTATCCAAAAGAGGGGCATGAAAAACTTTATCAAATGTCTTGCTGAGGTCCAGGTATACTACGTCCACAGCTCTCAAAAAATGAAATGAGGCTAATTGAGTATGAATTGTTCTTGGCAAACTTGTGCTAGCTTCTGGGGGTGACCATACTCCCTAAGAGCTCATAAACCATCTGCCTAATGACCAAGGGAACAGTGAAACAGTGTTCTCACTTTTCTTTGAAGAGCTTTAAATTCATTCCAATGCTTACAAATGAATGAAGACCATCCCTTAACTACCCTCTGAACTGTTCCTCATTGCTTTCCTTCTCCCTTTCCTTCCCCTGGCTCTCCCTTGTTGGGGTATAGGAAAGAGAATTATTCATGTTCCTTTCTCTCCTTCCTTCCACCCACTTAAGTCAAACAACAAAGAAAGGGGCCGAGTACTAGTAAATAGTCCATTCTTGAATTTTTCAAAAGAACTGGCATCAAATTCAGTGGTCTCTATATTTTTGCTCATTTTAAAAATATCAGTACAACTTTAATCTACCTTGCATAAAATTCAGCTATTTCTCAAAGGCATTATGAAACATATAAACTCCTGGTAGGAAGGATTTCATTTTGCATGCCTTTTGCCTTCTACCTAGTGCCTAGAACAGTAATCCCCCAGTTATAGGTCAGAAGATGGCACTGCTTAGTCTGGCATCAGGAAGATCTAAGTTCTAATTTGATCTCAGACACTGTATGATCCTGGGCAAGTCATTTCACCTGTTTGTCTCAGTTTCCTATAAAATGGTAATAATAATAACACTTACTTCACAGGGTTGTTGTGAGGATCAAATGAGATAATAATTGTAAAGTGATTAGCACAGTGCCTGGCACATAGTAGGCACTTAATAAATGTTTCCTTCATTCCTACATACTTCATAGTAGGTATTTTCAATAAATGTAAATGAATGAATACTGAATATAAAAAGTATTGAGGAGAGATACAAAACTGGTTTTGATCTGAAACAAATGCGATTGAGGAAAAAATGTCTTGGGGCTGCTAGGCGGTGCAGTGGATAGAGCACCAGTACTGGAGTCAGGAGGACCTGAATTCAAATCCAGCCTCAGACCCATAACACACATTGCCAAGCCAAAAAAAAGGTGTCTTAATGATTTTCGCTTTTAAGGTAGAAGATGATTCACTTTTTACAGGTAGAAAATAGAGACTGCACATTTCTGTTGAAGAGAACAGCACGCAAAATCACAAGAAACAAATTATAGGAAATAGGATATTAACATTATTTATTATCTCTAGTGTTCATATACCAATGTATAGAATATGAGTAATAAGCAAAATGCAATATGGTATGAGTATCACTCAGTATCACTGAGACTGGTAGATTTTGACACATAACTAAAGTATGGCCATGAAAAGATACACCATATTTAAAAGGAGTATATTAGATTTTGAAAACCACACAAATAATATAGCCTATCAATAAAATATACTTTTGTGTGGAAGTCCATGAACCAACTAAGGAAAAGGCATAGTTGAGAGTATTTGGACAAGAATTAGAGATGTTACAGTGGAAGCATACCACAAACCACTAGGCCAGAAGGAAGAAACTGATGACTAATTCAACGGATGGATGAAATGACAGTAAACTGCATTGGAAGCTAAGCTGAACTGCTGGTGTAGTTGTGAGCTGATCCAACCATTCTGGAAAGCAATTTGGAATTATACCCAAAGGGCTATAAAACCGTGCAAACCCTCTGAGCTAGCAATAGTATTACTGGGTCTGTATCCCAAAGAGATCAAAGAAAAGGGAAAAGGACCCACACATAGAAAAATATTCATGGCAGCTCTTTTTGTGGTGGCAAAGAATTGGAAATTGAGGGGATGCCCATCAATTGGGAATGGCTGAAACAGTTGTGATAGATGAATGTAATGGAATACTATTGTTCTATAAGAAATGATGAGCAGATGAATTTCAGAAAAACCTGGAAAAACTTACATGAACTGATGCTGAGTGAAATGAGCAGAACCAGGAGAACATTGTACACAGTAACAGGAACATTGTGCAAGGATCAACTATGATAGATTTAGCTCTTCTCAGCAATACAATGATCTAAGACAATTCCAAAAGACTCATGATGGAAAATGCTATCCACAGAGAAAGAAGTATGGAATCTAAATGCAAATTGAAGCATATTATTTTCTTTTTTCTTTTTTGCTTTCTCTTTCTCATGGTTTTTCCCTTTTGTTCTGATTCTTCTTTCACAACATGACTAATGTGGAAATATATTTAATATGATTGTACA
Organism: Vombatus ursinus; assembly: GCF_900497805.2. Classification (NCBI taxonomy): domain Eukaryota; kingdom Metazoa; phylum Chordata; class Mammalia; order Diprotodontia; family Vombatidae; genus Vombatus; species Vombatus ursinus. Next base: position 20,870,565 of record NW_020954552.1, on the reverse strand, counting down.
TGTACAGACTATATCAGATTGCATACCTTCTTGGGTGGGGGGGAGGGGAGGGAGGGGGAAATTTTTAGAACTCAAAATCTTATAAAAGTAAATGTTGAAAATTAAAAATAAATACATAAAAAGAAAACAAAAGAAAGCTAAGCTGAAAAATTTTGACTTAGTACGATAAATAAGAGAAAGTATTGTAGATTTCTCACCAGAGTGTAACATAATAAAAGACTATTCTAGCAACTATATGTAAGATAAATAATACTAGAATGAAATTAGAGACAAGGAGAGGAGTCAGTAAATTATTCTAATGGACAATGAGGTAATAGATAGGAAGAGACACATTCTATGGACACTGGAGAGAAATTAATGTGGCTTAATAATAGACTATAGGGGGTGAAGGTGAGAGGGAACCAAAGATGATTAAATGCTCTGTAGTCCTGAGAACCAGGAAGACCAAGATACTATTCATGGTAATCAACCAACAAGCATTTATAGAGCAGTCTTCTATATGCCAAGTACTGTGCTAGTCACTGGGGATCCAAACACAATCAATAAAAAATCTATATTCAAAATGAGCATATGTTTTAATAAAGACAGCAGGTGATATAGAGTGAATAAATATGAAGAGAATAAACACAACGTACTTAAATGCAAGGTGATTTGGAAGGAGGGTAATAGCAGCTGGGTAATCAGGAAAGCGACTTGAGCTTTGTCTTGAAGGAAGAGAAAGATTCTATGAAGTGAAGGTGAGAAGGAAATGAAAAAACTGGAAATGGATGCTTGTTTGGAAGACAGAGAGATTGATTAATTTTTTTGACATGAAATTTCCTATCAGTGGGACTTGCAACTAGAGGTAACCTATTAGTAAGAACTAGAGGGAAATTGAAAGGGCAAGCCTGGAGGTGTAAAATTAGCGATCATATATGAGTAGCTAATTTTTGTAATACATGAGGGAGTGAACAACTTCTAGAGAAGGAATGTCAGTTGGAGAATAGTGAAAAATCAAAGTCTACATAGTTAAAGAGCAGTGGAAAGAAGAGATAGGGAAGGAATCAGAAGGAAAAATCAAACGAGAATTAGAAGAAAATAGTGTCATGAAAGTCAAAGAAAGGTTTTATGAATCATTATAAGTGGGTTGGAGAGAATGGAAACCATATCACAGGTAATTGAGGAAGAAATGTGTTTTCAAAGTATAAACAATTAAAGATTTTATCCACTACTGCCACATTGAGAAGTATTCTTTCCCCTGCCTTCCTCTTCCTCCTTCCTCTGCCCTGCTCTCCTCTCTTCCCATTTTCTACCATGGTGGCAGCCATCACAAATACTACTTGCAACAAGGACTCAATAATTCCTCATGCTCCTTTGTAGTACCAATTAATGGAATCACCAAGACATAGCAACCAGAGTGGTGAGGGCAGCAGAAACACAAAATGCTTCTTATCAAACAGCACCTTGGGTTGCTATCCCATTGTACTAACTAAACCTTTGCTCTGGCTCTTTGGCTACCACTAACAGCCAAACTGATGATAATATCAAACTGTGATATTATTAAAAGAATTTCACTCGTCAAGTACCATAACTAATTAATATCGACAGAGAAAGCACCGTATCAAGCAGACACTTACTTATTGATGATTTCTACCAGTCTGGAGTGCCCAAGCTTCAAAGCCAAGTCCAATGGCAGAGCTCCCTCTTCATTAGTCAAAGCTAGGGCCTGTCTTCCCCCAGGGAGACATAAGAGGAACTGTGAAAACTTAACCAAGCCCCATCTCGTTGCGATGTGAAGAAGAGACTCCATATGTGCCATCACTAAAAAAAAAAAAAGAAAAATAAGATATTGGTTACTTTAGTGAAATATTTTCTCTCATCCATTGGTCAGATACATGGTCAGATACCTTGGAAAGGTAAGGGAAAATGCATTTTCCCCTCTCATCTCTTAAGAAGTGAGTAAAGATGCCACCTCAAAGTCTTATTCATTTGGGGTGCATTTGAGGGAGCCCTTTTTGCAATCCTTTTCTTTAGTGTTATCCCAATGAAAAATTAGGGATTAAATGAAGAGTTTTTCCCATGACAGCAAGTAAGACAAAAATCTCTTTCTAGCATCAGCTCTGTTGTTAACTTCTTTTTGAACTTGGGAGATGGATCCATAAATTTCCTTGAAGCACAAGATAGCCTTGCAGGAGAGAGATATACAGTTTCCTTCGCAGTCAATGGGCTGCATCAACTCTTAGAGATAGGGATAAGGACTAGACCTAGGGATAAGGACTAGATTTTATTGGCATAGGAAATTCCCAAAAGAATTAACTCTCTCTATTAATACAGGTTTAGCACCTTCTCTGCCACTTCTAGGTTTTTTTTTATTTTATTTATTTATTTTTAGTTTTCAACATTTACTTCCACAAGATTTTGAGTTCCAAATTTTCTCTCCATCTCTCCCCTCCCCCCATCCCATCATGGCCTGCATTCTGATTCCCCTTTTATCCAATCTGTTCTCTCTTCTATTACCTCCCCCTTATCCCCTTCCCCTTCTATTTTCTTGTAGGGTAAGATAGATTTCAATACCCCTTTGCCTATATATCTTATTTCCCAGTTGCATGCAGAAACAATTTCTAACATTCGTTTCTGAAACTTGTGAGTTTCAAATTCTCTCCCTTCCTCCCTCCCCACCCATCCTCATTGAGAAGGCAAGGAATTTGACATAACCTATCCATGTGCTGTCACACAAAACACTTCCATAGTAGTCATGTTGGGAAAAACTAACTATAGTTCCCTCCTTCCTATCCCAGCCCCTATTTATTCTATTCTTTCCTTTGTCTCTGTCCCTCCTCAAAAGTGTTTGCTTCTGATTAGCCTCTCCCCCAATCTGCCCTCCCTTCTATCACCCCTCCCTCTCTTATCCCCTACCCCCCTACTTTCCTGTAGGGTAAGATAGATTTCCATTCCCAATTGGGTGTGTATGTTATTCCTTCCTTAAGTCAAATTTGATGAGAGTTCACTCATTCCTTCTCACCTTCCCCCTTTTCCCCTCCACTGTAAAAGCTTTTTCCTGTCTGTTTTATGTGAGATAATTTACCCCATTCTACCTCTCTCTTTCTCCTTCTCCCAGTACATTCCTCTCTCACCCCTTAATTTTCTTTTTTTAGATATCATCCCTTCATCTTCAACTCACCCTGCGCCCTCTATCTATATATATATTCCCTCCAGCTACCCTAATACTGAGAAAGGTCTCATGAGTTACAAATATCATCTTTCCATGTGGAATGCAAACAATTCAACTTTAATTCATCCCTTATGATTTCTCTTTCCTGTTTACTTTTTCATGTTTCTCTTGAGTCTTGTATTTGAAAGTCATTTTTTTCTATTTAGCTCTGGCTTCTCAAGAGCCACTCAAGAGCTACATCATTGAATATAAGTTTTTCCCCTAATCGATTACACTCAGTCTTGCCAGGTAGTCACTTCTAGTTTTAAAGAGTTGCCTGGAGCATTGAGAGACCAAGTGGCTTGCTTAAAGTCAAAGTCACAGAGACAGTATGTGTCAGAGGTGTGACTGGAACCTAGGTCTTCCTGATTTCAAAGTCTGCTCACTATCCAATATGCTTTTCTAGAGTGATTTTAGTACCCTAAACATGAGACTATGAGTTTACCCCTTAGTATTTTCTTTGAAAACAATACTATATTCTAATGATCAAATCTCCATTTGGAAAAATCACATACACACAAGTATACATATTATATTATAATATATACATATATGCATAAATTCATCTCAGCAATCCAATCTAACAAGCATTTAATAGCACCTATTAAGTGTGTGGCACTAAGGAGCTTACAATCTGAGGTTTGTGGGGGCAGGGAGGGGAGGACAAGATTACAATCATGTTTACATGATTCTTTGAGAAGGGAAAGAACATGAACAACCAGGGAGATCAGGAAAGACCTATGTAGGAAATAGTATATGAACTAAGCTTTAAAGGAAAATAAAGAATTTAAGAGACAGGAATGAGGAAGAAGTATGTCCTAGGTATGTGAGAAAGTCTGTGTAAATGCCAAATTGGGGGAATAACAAGCAGACAAATTTGGTTAGCATATATAGTCTAGAGGCAGCTAGGTGATGGAGTGGATAGAGAACCAGCCCTGGAGTCAGGAGGACCTGAGTTCAAATCCAGCCTCAGACACTCAACACTTACTAGCTGTGTGACCCTGGGCAAGTCAATTAACCCCGATTGCCTCACAAAAAAAAAGAACATATAGTGTGTGTGAGAGAGAAGACTATACAATAAACCTGGAGGTCTTCCCGACAAGACATTTCCCAGCTCCCACCAATCTGCTCCAGCAAAACCTTGAAATTCACACCAAAACAAAGAATGATCAAAAAATCTATTGAGAAACTATAGTGACTTCTATCCATCCCAGAACTGCACAAAAAAATCATCCAGAAGCCCAAGGGAAATATGAAAGGGCCCCCGTCCAAACGAAGGGAGAGCACAGACAGCCAGAACACATGTCCCAAGGCAACACGAGACAACCTCTACCCACCCACCCCCCTTCCCCAATCAAGAAATGATAGACATAAGGGGCAGAGACATTGGTTTTCAGACTTGGTAACTATGTGGATTCATTTTCCTCAACTATGTTTGTTACAAGGAGTGCCCCTCCCTCCCTTCTCTCCATTAATGACTGCAAAAGGAGAAAAGTATCAAAGGTAATGAAAACAAGAGATTAACACTTATTTTGAATGCACAGAAGAGAACAGAAGGAAATTCAGAAGGAAGTATAAACAAGCAACAGTTTTGAAAGTAATGTGCAACATATACATATATATTTTTTAAATAAAAAAGTGAGCATCTTTTCATAAAAAGCAAGCACTGTGAAATGGGAATTCACAGTTTCATATAAAATCCTCTTTCGGTGTTCTGCTCTGTGTACAGATATGTTCCTTCTTTGGTGTTCAGTTTAGAATTAAAATAAAATAAACCTGGAGACATAGGATGGAATCAGACTGGTACATGCTTTAAATACCAACCTACAGAGATGACATTTTCTAGATTGGGAGCTGGAGAGTGACATAGAGATGCATACTTACTCATTTATGTTATTTACCACATAATAATATGAATCATATATATATATGTAGTATGTAATTGTGTAATGTGTTTAAATATATTATTATACATTTATAATATATTATAATGTATTTACAATTATATTATAACAGTATGTGAATTATATATAATATGTAATTTATATATTTTGTTGCAAATACATCCCATTATTTATTATATATAATTCAATAATGTTATTTATTACAGATAATTTCATAACATTGTTACTTATTATCTATAGCAAATAGTTAGCATAGCAGAGAGAGACCTGGAGTCAAGGAAGCCTGTATTCAAGTTTTCTCTCAGACACACACTGGTTTTGTGACCCTGAGCACACTGTTTAATGTCTCTAAACCTGTTTGCTAATTATTAAAATGGAAAACTAATATACCCAACTCACAGGGTTGTTGTGAAGATCAAGTAAGATGACACACAAAGTCTTTTGCAAAACTTAAAGCACAGTATAAATGTTAGCTATTATTATTATGTAGTTATTCATTTAAAAATATTACTGGCTCTAGTGCAAGCTGCATCAGTAGGTATAGGCAATGCTTCACATCAACATTGTTCACTGCATTCACATGAAGGTTCTTCTTTGGTTTGTACCTAAAGCTACTATTTGAGGAACTGTTTACAATTTTGCCTTCATCAAGTAGCTGACCAGGGCTTTTACTCAAAAAGGTCTGCCCCATTCTTAAACCTGGATATCAAGTTAGGCTATCAGCTCCTGTGTATGTTATAGACACACACACTTATCACAATGTTTGTAATTAGACTTTTACCAAATATCTAAAACCATCTGACTTCTCTGCTTGATGTCCCTTACTTCAGTTTACTGCACAGCAATGATCTCATTCCCCATATCGCCCCAACACCATAACCTGTTTCATGTCATGGACTTTTCTGGTAGTCTGGGGACACCAAAAGACCCCTTCTCAAAATAATGTTTTTTGGTGAATAAAATAAAAAACACAGGATTACAAAGGAAATAGTTATAAAAACAAAAAGTTATAAAAAAACAAAAACATTCATGGATTTATGCACCTCTGCCAAAGAATTATGTTACAATGGGTATTGTTTTGATACAGACCAACTAATTCTCAGGGTGAACACATCTAACCATGGGGTGACCCAAAGTGACAAAGGGTGCTATTAATGAAAATGTCCCAAGAAGTCAATTTGTCAATTGTAATATAGATATAAGATCTCATGGTCATATGGGAGGATAGATAGTACCACTGCTGTATAGAATAAAAATTAAAGATGGAAATTTCAGTTAACTAAATCACAATAGGACATAATTCCTTATGGAACTGATTAATTTCCAAATAAAGTTTGATGTAACATAATTAATTTGTACGTGTTCAATCAGTCAACAAGTATTTATGAAGTGCCTACTATATGACAGGCCCTGAGCTAGGCATAGGGGATACAAATACAAGGTGATCCAAAGTCCCTGTCCTCAAAGGGACATATTGGGAGGATATAGGTACATAAATTCTACTATTCTACTGGAAAAGATATATGTACACAAAAAATAAATATTTATATAGATGTATGTGTGCATATATATATGTATAGGTATATATACATATATGTGTATACACATGTATGTCCATATCTATATATGTGTGTGTATAACTATATCTATATATACATGTATGTATTTATACATATATATGCATAAAATAAATTCAAAGTGATAGAGGGTAGGGGACAGGGAGGAATGTCAAATGGGAAAATCAAACAAGTCTTTTGAAAGACTTGGCCCTTGAGCCAAGCCTTGAAGGAGCAATGGTCCAAAGAGGTAGAGGTTTCCACCCACCCCCACCTTTCATCTTCCACCTCCACCTTCCTGCCACACATATTTGAAAACAGATATTCTAGTCTTCACCAGAAAGGAAAAAAAATAGTTTCCCGCCCCCCAATGGAGAAAAATATTAATAGTCAGCATTTATGTAACACTTTAAGGTTTGCAGAGTATTTTTACAAACATAATCTCATTTGATCCTTACAAGAACCTTGAGAGGTAGATTCTATTATTAATTATTATTATTATAGCGAATATTTATATAACACTTTAGAGTTTGCAAAGTTTTACAAACAATCTCATTTGATCTTTACAAGAACCTTGAGAGGTAGATGCTATTATTAATTATTATTATTATAGCGAACATTTATATAACACTTTAGAGTTGCAAAGTTTTACAAACAATCTCATTTGATCTTTACAGGAACTTCGGAAGGTAGATGCTATTATTATCCTCATTTTACAGATGAGGAAACTGAGCCGGACAGAGGTGAAGTGAGTGGCCCAAGATCATACAGCTAGTAAGTTTCTGAGGTTGAACTTGAACTCAGTTTTTCCTGGATCCAAGTCCAATGCTCTGTCTATTTTTGCCACCTAGCTGCCTATATGGCCTTTTTCACAGGAAATTGCACTTGTCTATATGCATACCAAAAAATTTAATTAAAGTCTTTTAAAGTCACTCTAACTTTTATTTAAAGTTTTGGGTCAATAAGGTTCATTTTGAAGTTGAATTTTCTATATGCATCCATGTAAGAACTTACTAGCTTTGTGACTCTTGGCAAGTCACTTCACCTCTGTTTGAGTTTCCTCAGCTGTTAAATGAGGATAAGCAGAATGGTGTTTACATGGCCTCTGTCGTAGCTGCTTGTGATTACATACCATGTGTGTCACAGTAGAGACTTCTTCAGAGTAAATAATCAAACCCCCAAATTTCTAAAGAATACGGGTTGGGTTAGTAAGTGTTCCCAAAAAGTCAATTCATACATCAAACACAATGATGCTTTGACTGTTTGGCCAAGATACCAAATTTCTTAATCTTCCCAGCATGGCCCAAAACAGTTTTAGCTGTTGAAGCATTGACAAGGAATTATGATGTTTTTAAACCTCTAGTTGATTTATTTAGAGAGCATTCTTTTCTGCATACCTTCTGAGATCATTCCCAAAACTTTTCTAGTTATAGACCACTGCTAACATTCCAAAAAGATGCTTCTATGGATTCAATTGGCATTGGACAATCCAATATCCACACAAACACAGACGAGGTACAACAAAGCATGGTTGTTTCAGGCTATGGATAATTTCCACATTTTAAGGCTAGTTATTTTACTTGGTAATGGAATTTCTTAGAAGCCATAGACCTTCTCATGAGCCTGATCTTTTGCTACCTAGCACTAAACTTGGTACACTGCTTAACAAAACCTGTACTGTTGGTGGCTGTCTCAGCAGAAAAGGAAGCTCTACTATATCCAGCTTTCACTATGGGCAGGATTCTTAACATTGTTTATTCACATTTCACAGAACTGCAGAATCATCCACAGCTGAAAGCAAATCCCATCAATAACTAGGGTTCTTCACCTTTTTGTGTATCATGGACTCTTTTGGAAGTCTCGTGAGCCTATGGATTTTTTCTCAAAATAATATATATTTTTATCATTCATTTTTTTTTATTTTGAGTTCCAAATTCTCTCCCTCCCCACAGCCCTTCCCCTATGCATTGAGAAGGCAAGCATTACAATACCCATTATACATGTGAAGTCATGCAAGACATTTCCATATTTGAAAAAATAAAGCAAGAAAAATAAGGAAAGTGAAAAAATATGCTTCAATCTACACTCAGAGTTCATCAGATGTCTCTCTAGAGGTGGGTAACATTTTTCACCTTGGGTCCTTTGGAACTGTCGTGATCATTGTCTTGATCAGAGTAGCTACATCTTTCACAGCTGATTATCTTTACAGTATGGCTGTTGCTGTGTACAGTGTTCTCCTGGTTCTGTTCACTTCACTCTGCACCAGTTCATATGGTCTTTCCAGGTTTTTTCTGAAACCATTCCTTCATCATGTCTTACAGTACAATAGTAGAATAATGTTTTTAAAGGCATAAAATAAAATACAAGATAAGCAATCAAAGGTTAGGGAAAATAAAGATATAACTTTTTTTCCTCTCCAAGGTCATAGACATGGGGATCTGTTGACCCGTGCTCTACAATATATCTGATAAATGGCCATCTTGTCTTTGCCTAAAAGCCTCCATAAATGAGGGGGAAGTCAGGACCCCCCAGGGGGCCATTCCACTTTGGGAGAATGCTAATGAATAGGAAGCTTTCCTTACACCAGATCTTTTACATCTCCCACTCCCTTTTCTCCCAGAGTAGCTTCCCTTGCCTGTTCTAGTTCATATACTTTAAAATCTTTGTTATCCTCCTTTATCCTCTTCATTCTCCCCCTCAAGCACCTTGATCAAAGAAAGAGAACAATAAACTCATTGAACTGAGTGACTTTCTGGTGACTCTCCTGCGGGAATCTTTGTGGAGGAAGGCAGAGTTAGGAAGAAATTGGACATTCTAGTGTTTGAAGGAATTAAAAGCCCAAGGAGAGGCAAAGCTTTTTCTTTCAAAGTGAAAATTCAGCTAAATGAACTTGAACTAGGCCACAGTATGATGTTTGCCGAAAAGAATTCTGCTTATTACATGCATTTCAAGCCCCTACCATGGGGGGGGGGGGGGGGGGGGGAAGGAAAAGAAGAGAAATCCAATTTGCTGCTGGTCATGCTTTCAAAATGAAATGTTTTCTCACCAACTAAATATGCTTCTTCCTGTTTGGTTAGAGCTAAGAGTCATTCAGAACTCCTCTTACTGAAACAAAATTGCCAGTAATTATTCTAAAGGCTACTAAAAAAAAAAAAAAAGTATGACCTGGTCAGGATCACCCAGACATAATATCAAAAGATTGAACAATCTGTTACAGTCATGAAATTATTTATATGAGTAAGTGACTCAGAGTCTGTAACTTGGGAACACTGTGAATCTCACTCGGCCTCAATTTCCTCATTTGAAAAAGGAAAGATACAATTATTAGTTTAAAGCCAGATTCAAGAATCTACAAAAAATGATCAACATCATCATTGTCACCACACAGTAAGTGCAGTTCAGCAAAATGCAATGTTCATTTCAACAAACTACAAAATTTTAGGCCATCTCACTCTCAATATGGTGGTATGGAAGAAGTAATTCATCAGATGGTACCTTATTTAAGGACAAGTCATTTTACTTACCAATTCATCTAAGTTTCAGGGCCATTATATCCTACCTAAATTGAAAATACATCACACTTCTGAATGAAATGCCAAGTAGCCAAACATACAGGGTTTTTTTTTTTGTTTTGTTTTTTGGGGATTTTTTTGACCAGGCAGTCAGGGTCTTGTGCAAGGTCACACAGCCAGCAAGTGTTAAGTGCCTGAGGATTTGAACTCAAGTCCTCCTGACTCTATAGCCAGTGCTCTACCCACTGCACTATCTAGCTGCCTCCAAACATATACATTTAACACTGGTTTACCAATGGCATATTCAAAGCAACCATACCAGCCCATCCCTTTTCATGCATTAAATGAAATATGTTGGTAATGAAACACAAAACAAAGAAATCTAATTGATACTCTGTGCAGTTTTTACCAATGATTTTGTCTTCTCCTTACTGTCCTCGAAATATAATAGACTATGCCTTTAAGAATTGAACAAGATGAGGCAGCTAGGTGGCGCCAGCAGATAGAGCACCAGCCCTGAAGTCAGGAGGACCTGAGTTCAAATCTAATCTCAGACCAAACACTAGACACATACTAGCTGTGTGACCCTGGGCAAGTCACTTAACCCCAATTGCCTTAAAAAAAAAAAAAGAATTGAACAAGATGCTAAAATCAAAAACAGAAATCCAATAAACATTGCAGTCTCTCTCCAAAACCTTGATTATCTCAGATTTGTCTTATTTTTGGGAAGGATAGCATGACTTCAGGGTGGCTTCCTATCACCTCCAAAATCAGATAAAAATTTTTGTTTGGCATTCAAAGTCCTTCAAAACCTAGCCCTCCTACCTTTCCACTCTTGTTATACATTACTCCTGGACCTATACACCTTGATCCAGTGACAGTGGCCTCTTGTCGCATACAAGACACTCCATCTCTCAGCTTCAAGGCAATCTCTTTAGCTTTCCTCCATGCCTGCAATGTTTTCCCTCCTCAGTTCTGCCTATAATCAGCCTACTGGCTTCCCTGGCTTCCTTTAAGTTCCATCTAAAATTCCATCTTTTACAGCAAGCCTTTCATTCTAGTATCTTCTTTTTGTTCACTATTTCCTATTTATCCAGTCCATAGCTTGTTTGTATATATTTGTTTGCATTCAGTCTCTCCCATTAGACTGTGAGCTCCTTGAGGGCAATGACTGCCTTTTGCTTCTCTTTGTATCCCCAAGGCTTAGCACAGTGCCTAGGACACAGTAGACACTTTATAAATGTTCTTTTATTGATTGAGCCAGTGAGATCTCCAGCACACATTTGCTTTTCAATGTTGCCTGAAATTTTTTTAAAAATCAGCTAAATCAACTTCATAAAAAGACTTTTACTTTACTTTCCAAGCCTTTGAGAGTAAGGGGGGGCAAGGTTTCTGTAGAGTAGATTTAATGGTTGTTGTACCTAGTATAGGGAAATCTCAGCAAGAAATTCCTTCTACTCAATGCAAATCAGTGAGTCATTAGTAACTCAACTTGAGAGTTGTCTGGGAGAGGTTTAATGACTTGCCTATGGTCACACAGCAAGTATTTGTCAGAAGCTACACTTGAACCCAGGTCTTCCTGAATCTAAGTGGATTTTGTCCACTCAACCACTCCTTGTCAAGCTTACATACACAAATTCTTACATATCTAAATGTGCAGATATAAATAAAATATAAATGAACTTATGATAGGCAAAATATAAATAAAATAGTTATCTAACCAATGAAACTATCATCTAGTAAAGGGTAGACATAGGCTTATACTACATTTTTCAAATTACATAATTTTGTATGCTTTGCAAATTTTAAAGTACTACAAAAATGTCATTTATTAACACTATCATGTATAACGTGTACAGAAAGTGTAGCAGATACTAACTGGTCTACAAAATAAGTTTTCAAAAACTTCATTTTTAAAGCTAGTTTAAAACCTTCATCATCAGTGAAATGCAAAAAATGTATACTCCACTGGTGTGATATATGGGATTCTGGGTTGTCAAAAACATACAAATAGGTCAGTAGCTCAGGCAGGTTCTACCATGCTAGAAAGGTTTTGAGTAATGTCCTAGAAATAGACTTTGGCTGCTTTCCAAGGACCACCTGAGTTATCTCAGGCATGGATAAGCTTACCATCAGTAAGCTACCCATTGGGTGATAATTCTTTTGGTGGAGGGATGGGGCTATAGCAACAATGAACATATATGTTGAAAAATATGGCTCAAGATGAAAAAAATTAAAGAAGTCAAAGGTTTGTAGACTATGGAGAAGCCTCATGTGCTTATATCATAAAAACTTCTTCAAAATAACAGTCAGGAAGGCATGGAATATGGTATCCATTAAATAATGTCACAAAAAAAACTGACTATACCTGGTCAGAAAATGACTGGTTTCCAAAACAGGAGTCACTGCCAAATAAGTTGTCAATGTATATTTAGACAATTGATTTCTTATAGCAAAAATAAAAATACTCAAATAATTCCAACCAACTCTATCTAAAGAAATTTGATACAAAAAAATGAGAAACAGATAAAGTAACAGACACTGATATGGACTATCCATTTCTTATATAAATTTAACTGATACAAAGCAGTTACCACAATGAAGAGACCCAAATAACTCAAAAAGAGCCAGCAAACATTTGATCCTTACCAAGTGAAGAGATATGGAAGGCAAGAGTAAAAACAGTTTAGAATACAATCTCATTTTTTAAATTTTATAAAAGAAAACTATGAGTAGTGTCTCCTCATAAAATAGCAAAAAGTTATGAAAGAAAAAATTGCATAATGTTTGGGTGAGATCTTATTAAAGCCAAAAGGCAACAGACAAAAATCCTCAAGATCTCTCAAGATTTATGCAGCAAATTGTTTTCTCCATCAAAAACAATGGAACCATCACATTTAGCTTCCAACATCACGATGCCTGATGTGTAATATGAGGAAACAGAAAGGTTATTAGAGAAAACAAAGAGGTGAAGAGTAGCTATGCTAGACTAAGTATAAAAAGAGGGGGTCAAATAAGTAAATCGTCATTCTTTGTGCTACTAGAATATATGTCATGTGATTACAATTGGCTCTTCTGGAGGAAATGATTCAGAGAAGGAAAATGAGTCTCAGAGAAACAATTTACATAAACCAAACCTGATACAAATACCCAGAAACAAAATTAAGATATTTGCATATGGATTTTGATCTTAGGACATTGGTTTGTCTTTAACAAATTTTTTTTACATAAAAAAATCCCAAAGTTTTGTTGAGTTTGGGGAAGCAAATTCCTCTGGAAATGCTAAGGCCCAGCAAAGATTTTTTTTTCACATATATATTTTCTAGACTGTAACTGACAGACAAAAAGTTTTCCTTTTGGCTTTTTTCTACTGAAGCTCTTCCTAACTGGAGTAATTGTCTTACTGTAATTATTATGGCCATTATTTGTAAGTTATAATTGAAGTGTTGCTGTTCATTTATTAATGTCATTGAATCACTGTGTTGTATTGTGATGGAGCGGTGACTTTAATAGCTAATTAGGCTATTTAATTGTGGGGAGATTGGTGCTTCTTCCTAAGATTTGACCTATGCCAATGATTACTGGTTTGGAGAGAGTCACTTAACTATGATGACAAGATAGTGATGATATCATTAAAGATTTATGTCACACAGAGGAGAAATATCTATCTGAGGGTAACAGAAAGTATTACATCAAATATCATCAATATTTCAGCCTATTTTCTCAACTCTATAAAAATTTTTATGAAAGTATTTTATGTACATATCAAGGGCATTTTTGATGAAGCTAGAAGGAGGGAACAAGGAGGATTTTTACAAAGAACATCCTTCAGCAAACTACTTTTTTATCTATATATCCCAGCACCTAACACTGTAATTATACCTGTTGATTAAGCTCTATCATCATACAGTGAACTAAAAGGTGAAAAGGGGCAGCTAGGAGACAAAATAGAGCACCAGCCTGGAATCAGGAAGACTCATCTTTCTGAGTTCAAATGCAGTGTTAGACACTTACTGGCTATGTGACCCTGAGCAAGTCACTTAACCCGGTTTGTCTCAGTTTCCTCATCTGTAAAATGAGCTGGTGAAGGAAATAGCAAACCACTCCAGTATCTTTGCCAAGAATACCCCAAAAGGGGTCATGGAGAGTTGGATACAACAACAATAACAAAAGGTGCAAATACAAGATCTCACTGTGCTTACTACAGATTTTTTTCAAAAACTTTTATTGTTACATAAATTTAGCCTTAAAGAACCAAAATAGTGCCTCCCATGCATATATGAATAACTATAATACTACACAAAAGACATGACAAGAAAGAGAGCTGTCTCTCTGATTATGATATCAAGTAAGGCATAAAAGAGATAGACATGTTTGCCATAAAGGTTCACTGCTATCACAAATGGTTGAATAAATCAGCATTAAGTGCTAATTGCTCTATGCCAAAGGCTCTATTACTTTTGGTATAACATACAATGCAAATGGAAGAATTAGATAGATAGATAGATAGATATAGATATAGATATGAGATGTCCCAAATGTTCTTGTTTTCCCACAAAACTTGTCTTGATTGCCTCAAGCCCCAGAACAGTATAGAGTTTCCTAAATGTGATCCCTAATTACTAAAAAGTTCTAATTTTCCACACATTAAAAAAAAATCAAATGGATGAAGAAAGACTGCTGTCCAAACTATGATATAAAAATTGGATAGAATGACTATAGAGATGGTCTATCAACAAACATACAAAAAAGTATATATGTGTGTAGATACAGATAATATAGATATCATAAGACCCTATTGATGGACAATGAGATCAGTGTAAAATTGAATGAGAAGTTTAGAATACTAGATTGTATTTGGGAAACTGCAAAGCATTTTCCAAACCATTCCCCCAAATATAGACCTCTCTTTAACACCAATAACCTTGTGACAATGCTACACATAGCTGCAAATCATGGAATATCTTAGTTAATTAATCAACAAACAAGCACTTACTAAGCACCTGCTATAGAGCTATAGACCATGTTCTATGCTAAGTGCTGGAGATAAAAAGATTAAAAAGTAAACAGTCCCTCCCCCCCTCCCAAGAAATGGGCAGCCAGGTGGTGCAGTAGATAGAACACTGGGCTTGGAAACAGGAAGACTCATCTACATGAGTTCAAATCCAGCTTCAGATACTTACTAGTTGTGTGACTCTGGGCAAGTTACTTAGTGCTGCTTGCCTCAGTTTCTTCATCTATAAAATAAGCTGGAAAAGGAAATGGCAAAGCACTCCATCATCTTCGCCCAGAAAATTGCAAATAGGGTCATGAAGAGTCGGACACAACTGAACAACAACTTTTTGGTTCCAAGTCTAGTAAGCTGTCTACCACACCACCCTGACTCTCCTTCACAATAATATACAGCTCACATCGTCTCTTACTCTCCCATAGAAAGCCTACCTTATCATCCTAAAACATTCTGCGTCAGAGAGGAAAGAGCAGGACATGACTGAAACAACCGAACAACCAAAACCCTCAAAAAGCTTGCATTCATTCGGAGGAAACATGCAAATATATAAGTATATACAAAATATATAAAGTCAATTGTGATTCTGAGAGGGAGACATTGGTGGCTAAGGGGATCAGAAAGGACCTCACACAGATGAAATTTGACCTGAACTTTGAAAGAGGGAAAATAAAAGGCGTAATTCAGGAGCAAGAAAAATGTGAATCCAGAGTCCCAGAGCAGAATAGTCTGTCGGTGTATATAACTGACTCACTTAACCAAGTCATACTCTATCTCAGTGCTATCTTGAGGGTCAGAGTCAGAGGGTTCTGGTCAAAATAAGAGGTCCCTAAAACCATTTATATGTACTTCTATGCCCTGACACCTCCTCTCTGAAGGGAAAAACCTTCTGTGCTGTTTGTTTCTCATGATATAACTAGACAACTAAAAAAAAAATTATCTTGGGGCAGCTAAGTGGTGGATAGAGCACCAGCCCTGGAATCAGAAGAACCTGAGTTCAAATAAGGCCTCAGACACTCACTAGCTGTATGACCCTGGGCAAGTCACTTAACCTCAATTGCCAGGAGGAGAAATCATCTTGGATTTATAAATTAGATACAAAAGCTCTCATACATTAAGGAGCTTCTTTTGATACATACTGGTCATTTGTTTTCCTACCTTAAGGAATATTCTCATTCTTACAAGCACGCTATGAAAACATTGAAAAATCTAGATCCTTATTCAAAGATGACAACCCAACTTCTCTTTCTTGTATCCTAGGACATTCTGAGGGATCATGTTGACGTTGCATGATACCAGATCCTAGCACAGCCTTGATATTTCCAGTTTAAGGATCATGGCTGCTTTTTGTTCTGACAAAGAACTGGAAACTTAGGGGATGCCCATCAACAAAAATGACATAAGAATGCAAAGGAATCATATTGTGCCATAAAAAATGATTAAAAGAGGTGGCGCAGTGGATACAGCACCGGCCCTGCAGTCAGGAGGACCTGAGTTCAAATCCAGCCCAAGACACATAATACTTACTAGCTGTGTGACCCTGGGCGTGTCACTTAACCTCATTGCCTAGCCCCCAATAAAAATTATTAAAAGGATGGTTTTAGAAGACAGACTTTAGAAGACACGGGAAGGTGTGTATGCATTGATACAGAGTAAGTGAACAAAACCAGGAGAACAATTTATAGTGTAACAACTTTATAAAAATAAGTAACTTTGGGGCAGCTAGGTGGTGCGGTGGATAGAGCGGAGGACCTGAGTTCAAATGTGGCCTCAGACCAAACACTTGACAGTTACTAGCTGTGTGACCCTGGGCAAGTCACTTAACCCCAATTGCCTAAAAAAAAAAAAATTTAAAAAATAAACAACTTGGAAAGACTTAATACAATGACCAATCACAATTCCAGAGGCGATGAACCATGCTACCCAGCTCCTGACAGAGAGGTGATGATCTTAAGATGCATAATTAGACATATCATAGATGTTTGGATATGGCCAATGTGGGAATGCTTTTCTTGATTACGCATATTTGATATAAGGGTTTTGTTTTCCCTTTCTTTCTCCCCCTTGCCCCAAATGGGGAAGGAAAGCAGAGAAAAGGAGAGAAAATAAATGCTCATGAATTGAAACAAAATTTTGAAAAATGTAAAGGTCTCAGGTTCACTTGTTATCAATCTGCCTTTCATGTTTCCATGATTTTTTTAATATTTTGAATGTCATCAACAAATATTAAGATAGGTGTCTACTGCATTTAAACCATTTAAAAGCACCATTCTAGCTGCCTGCCTACAAGGCACTGTAAATACTGTCATTTAATTAAATCAGTATGGAAAAGCCAGATGTGCCAATTAAAACAACACAGACTGAGACCTTTGATTTCGGCAGTAGTCCACACATCATGATACCATAATGACCAGTAGTCATACCAGTCCCCCTTCCAAGTTATATGTAGGTTTATTTGACTTACTTTAACATTTTCAAAGACTATTTTTTTTCCTGCCCTTCTAGCATAGTAACACGAGGTAGGTGGTTTAGTGCATAGAGTACTGAGCCTGGAGTCATGAAGACCTGAGTTCAAATCTGCCCTTAGACTCTTACTAGCTCTGTGATCCTGGGCAAGTCACTTAACCTCTACTTGCCTTAATCCACAAGAGAAGGAAATAGCAAACCAGGTATCTCTGCCAAGAAAACCCCATAGACAGTGCTGGCGTGCTATGGTCCGTAGGGTCATGAAGAGTTGGACATAACTGAACAATAACAACAAACATAGTAACAAGTGAGCTGAGCAAAGCTGCCACTTTTACCCACTCCTACAAAATAATCCTGGAGGAACCATTTTCACTGGTGAGACATGAGCATATTTAGTACTACATAATCTGTTTTTATTATGCTGAGCAGGAAAAAAGCCATAAGAGTTTTCTTGACTTCTGCAAAATTACTCTTTCCATTTTGAAGCAAGAATTTTGAATTCAAGAACAACAAGAAAATACCCCAGTGAGCCATAGGCTCCATTAAATAGGAGCTAACCAAGGGCTAGGAGCCAGAATTTTATCCTGCAGTCACTGGACTGGGGAATAGTGAGCTTTGTAGGAATAAGCTGTAGGTTATAGATGCTTTTGTAAAGCTTAAAATGCCATGTAGGGGCAGCTAGGTGGCTCAGTGGATAGAGCACCGGCCCTGAAGTTCAAATCTGGCCTCAGACCAAACACTTGACATGTATTAGCTATGTGACCTTGGGCAAGTCACTTAACCCCAATTGCCTTAAAAAAAAATGCCATGTAAACATGAATAATAATGATGATGATGATGTGATAAATTAGTATTTCTATTACAGTAATATATCATAAATGATGTTACAAAGATTTAGGATTATGTATAATGTTATAATAATATTCTGATATATTAGGTTATATATTATAATATAATGTTATTATGAACAGTAACTTAGCAGCACCATGATAATCCTTTTACCACTGTTAGAATCATTAAGTAACATAGAAAATGAGTAAGATGAAGAAATTAAAATTATCAGAAAACTGAGTCAATAAGCAACCAAGTTCCAAATCATAACTAGTTTTCACTAATGGAAATTTTGGCTGCTTCACTCTAGTTCACCAATTCACATGAATTGAAACTGCTTTCCTAGAAACTTTTCCAAAACTCTGTGGAATGACCACCTCATTTTTGGATTTCACATGTCACTAAGATGATTTCTAAAGAAAGAATAGCCAAAGATTTTAATATTCTATAAAGCAGTCAACAGTTCAACTTTTAAAAAAATTTCCAAGTGGAAATATTTGGCATTGCCATAGATTTGAACCCAGGTCTTTTGGACTCCAGGCCCAGAGGTCTATCCACTGTGCCACCTAAGTGTCTCAAAGGTATAACAGAAACAGAAATGCAAAAAAAAAAAAGACTTTTTTTTAAACCCCCAAAAGGCAGAGAAAAATGGAATAGTTAGGCTTCATAGGACTCAATGAAAAAGGACTTAAGTCCAGAAATGCCCTACCACCCTTCAATTTGCAACCTTAGCAGCTGAAGGAACACAACACCAGTTTACAATGTCAAGGTAAAGGGGGTGGGGGAGGGAAAAGGATTGCCTTGTCCAGTAAGATCATATCACAACTTTTAAAATTCTAGAGCATGGTCACTTAAAGGCCTACAGCTGCTGGGAAAATGTTAAGGTTTCAAACAGAAACACACAAAATCTGAGTCATTCTTCTGCCATAACTCATTAATTCAGTTCCAATTTCTTCAAAGCTAACAAATAATTGTGTTCCATAACAAGTCTGTCTTCTGTAAAATTCCTATCCCTGTGGTGTTTCAGATGGTGAGGTTTCAAGCTTGCTGTCTAGCAAGTATCTGACTGCATTTAGATTAAATGAAGAAATGAAGTGGTAGGTTAGACAAAACAAAGATGACATTTAACATAATCTGTGGACTAGCCAGTAAATATTATAATTTAATATGTCCACAGGCTAATAAGGCCTGGAACACAGATAAGGAAGTGAATGTGCACAGAAGGCCATGTTAAACCTTCTTTTACCTTCTGTTTCAATTCAACAGCCAGCGGAGTCTGTTCAAGTGATAAAAATCTGAGCCAGGTCAATGCTACTTTAGGTGTTAAGCAAATCTTACTTCTTACTTGTAAGTGATATCTCTACTTCATTCAAGACAAAGATAGATAAACTGGTACTTTCCTCTTTCAAAAATTGCTGCTCCTTGGAAGGAAAGTAATGGTTCCGGGTTTATGGCTTGAAGCACAAATGAAAATGTCACAGGGAGTCAGCAATTTATATTGAGTTTTTCTAACAGACTTTCAATTCTCAGTTGAACTATCTTTACAGTAGTTAAGAAGTAATAATACAACTACTATTTAGTCAGTGAACTCTACCCAACCAGAACATGGTCTTAACAGTTTCTGGAAAACTCCTATTCCTTTTAACCTTTTCTCATGAATCCCACTTTCTAACCCCTTCATTTTTGTGACTTTTCTTTGAGTCCTTTTCATTTTCACCCTCTTCAGCTGTAGAACACAGGATGACGAAAAAAAAATACTCTCAAAGAGACCTTACAAAATCTGAGGGTTTCTTCTTAATCATGACTCACCATAATGTTAAGTAAGGAGACTAGGAAGATATATAACTATTGTGTCAGGACTTTTGTAGGTGGCAAATATACCCTAGACCGGCAGGAAAGTGGAACTTGCCAACTTTACTGAACCTCATTTGCATGCTATTCAAAGAGGATACAGAGACCAGGCTAATCTTAGGGCCCAGCCAACACAGCGTCTATGGGATTGCAGGGTGGGGAATGCTACAGAGTTCCTGAAATGGGTTTAAGAAACAAAGGCTAACAATCAAGAATTTAATGGGAGTTAGAAAGAATTTCCTAACCCCAAGTCACATAGTTGTCTCAGACCCAGGATCTCTGATTCAGTACCAAACAAAGGCAGGCAAGAGAATAGATTTAATCTTAGGCTGAAGCATTCTTCTGGTTTTTGTTACCTCTCTGGCTAGGTGTGTTGTTTCATAGCCTGGGCTTAGCTATAGGAATATCAGCCTTCCCTTGGCAGAGATAGGCTTTCTAGACACTGTGCTTCAGAAGACTGGAAAACAGAGAAGCTAATAACCTTTAAGAGGTAAAGTCCAGCAGATGGTAGCAAAGAGCAGCTTGCTGACCAGGAGACCAACAGAGAAGTCCAACAAAGAAAAAGTGAAAAGAGTGGAGATTTGTTGCCCAACAGAGACACCAGGATATACAGTTGAGAGTAGAGATAAGATGGTGTTGTGGTTGTTGTTTGTCCTTCATTCTAGAAGAGGATCATGACATCAGGGAGGTGATGCCCTGACTTGTAAATGAATTGGATTTAAATGAGAGAGGGCTTTGCAAAGTCACCAGCCTCATTTTTCCTCTGGAGCCATCTGGATCCAGTGACCAGATATAAATCAGGACAACTGGAGATGGCCCAGGAGGCACTGGGGGACCTTGGCTTTTTCAAACTAAGGTCTTTAACAGGTCTGAGTTTGAGGCAATGCCCATTCACTGATTAGGGCTTAATAAGTTAGTTGATGAGGTGAGTGACCTCCATGCATGTTCCCTGGTCATGTATGCTCTCTGAAGATATGGCCTCCATGCATGTTCCCTGGTCATGTATGTTCTCTGAAGATATGGCCTTCCCCACCAATGACATGATAGAATGAGAGGGTATACCCAATATGTGCACATGGGGAATTTTTCTTGTCATTTTATTTGATATGATGCTTGAATAATTATCTTTTTGTTTGAACTAATGTGTTCTCTGGATGGCTGATAAAATTAAGACCATCTGTAAAAGATAAAGATGGCTGGTTTTGAGTGGGCACTCACCCACAAAGTACAATACCTCAAACCTAGGTAGATCTTTATACCTGGAACCCCAGTGTGTAAATTGTTGCCCCAGCTGCTATAATTATAATATATAAAAGGTATATCCAGGAGGAACCTGATAGGGCTCTCTAGAAACCCTCTGTCTCCTTAACAAAGTGCTAATCCTTTGACAAGGTAAGCTCTTTAAAGGCCCCAGGACATCTCCTTGCCCCTTTAATGTTACATTAAGGATAACTGATTGAACAAGGCTACTAATACACCTGAGCTAAACCCTTAAACTTGACTTTTAAAAAAAGAGACTGAAGAGCTGTGTAAGACATAGGGCCAAAACCATAGCTGAGAAAGACTTGTAGGAAAAGCCCTCCAAAGACTGAACCTGGTCCATTCAAACTTTGACTTACTAGCAATGGCGTCCCATTCCTGACATGTTAAAACACATTTAGCACAAAGAACCTCATCTCCAGTACTCTAGCAAGTCAGATATATTGTCTTTTCTATCACTAAGCTAGCATTCATTTTTCCTCCCTTAGGATGCTACTTTGCCCTTGTCTCTGCTGAATTTTATCCCATACTTTCTTGATGATTTCTTTAATTTCACAAGTCATGTTCTGGGTATTGACAAGCACATTCAGCATAGTAATCTGAAATTTTAATGAGTGTGTTTACAATCCCATCATTCAAATAAGCAATTAAATAATATTTAATAATACCAGACAGGGTCCCCTGTCAGATACCATTCAGTGTACCCTACAAATTCAAGTTGAATATTCTTCCTTCCTTAAATAACCCCACCCCTACCCCCACCACCCACTATTACCACCACCAATGAGATACATACTGCACAGAGAAAGAACTTTGACTTAATGGCATCTTAGGAATGAAACTGTTCAGTATTAAACATATAGTTTGTTTTTATCTGTGATTTCATTGGTGTAGGGCACTTTCAGAGAGAAAACTCCCTCTAAAATGCTGATCAACAGCCTCTCTGCAATTGTAGGTCTTAGAGAGTTGACTGAGGCACTAAATTTTAAGAGACATTGGTCATATCATTTGGTCATAGCAGGGATATATCAGGGCTAGAAATTGAATGCAGCTAACTCATCCCTCCAATTAAAGCAGAGGTGTCAAACCACAGCCTATGTGGCCTGGAGCAGATCAAAATGTAATTGGGAAATATTTAACAAAATAAATAAATAAGTAAAAATATTTAACAAAATAAAAGAGATAATGTTACATTTTAAAACTATGTCAACATATGTGGCAGCATGGATCCTTATGCAGAGATTAGTGGCCTGTTTCTATGTGAATTTGACATTATCGCATTACACACAACCTTGCCTCTCAAGAAACACAATCTAACTCTCCAAAATGAATACTTAGGTGTAATATTATAGAATGGTATGTGTAAAACTGAAAAAGTCTTATCATGTTTGGAGTTGACTAGTTGGGGTGTGGTTTGTTTGTTTGTTTGTTGGATTTTTAATTCAGAGCACTTTCCCTCTTCATACCCCGGTTTGCCCATTGGTTACTATACCAGTCCTCTATCTGGGGCTCACCTGGCTCACCAGGCATTCTCAGTCCACTGGTACCTTAATTCTAGGGTTCAAGTTTCAGTTTTTCATTAAGAGGCTAGTAACACCTACAGTCTCTTCCCAGAGCCCCTAGAAGCAAAAATAAAACCCAAATTTGACTTCTTTAGGAAAAAGAGGAGAATTTTTTTTCAAATCAAAAAGTCTACTAGAATAATCAAAATAAAATATACTAGAATTTTTTTACTTGAGCTTTTAAATAAAATAAAAAGAATACAGAACAGCAAAATAGGAAGACTTTCAATCTTCGAAAGCCAAAGGTATATTTACTGTAAAGCACCACAAATAATTACAGTGTTGCTGAAAAGCCTAGTCCAAATCTGGGGGCTTTAGATTCCTGGGACAGCCTCTACTGCAAAAGCTACTTCAGAGAGAAAATTAATGTCATTTTTATGAAACAGAAATCCAATTTTACTTATGGAACAAAATTAAATAAAGACATGGGTTATTTCCTTTCCTACAGTCTATAATTAAGTTTCATTTGTGAGTAATGATCTTTTCTATCCAAAGCCTGGGGAAGAAGGCTCTGCTTTCCTTTATGCCACAGAACCCCATCTTTCCTGGGTCTCTGGCAGCTCTCCAATATCTGATGCCTTCTGGATAAAACTGATCTAAAGACTAGATGTGGATTTTATTATGACACCAAATGAAATACTATTCAGGTTTTGCAGTAAGTCCTTAGGAATAATCTCTCTTTTCCCAGAAATATTTCTCACTAATTCCTATTACCATGTACTGAGTACCAACAGACATATAAAGGACACATGAAGAACTGTGAAGAAACTGACACAAGTTGTAGTCATTTTTTCTGATCAGAACAGAGGGGAGGAACTCTCAAACAGTAGATAACATTCAGAGAAATACTGAATTACAATGCAAGACACCTAATTTCCATTTGTCTTTTGTTGGTTGGTTGGTTGGTTGGTTTTAAAGGTTGGGTTTCCCTATCTCACCAGGCTGGAAGTACATGGGCTACTTACTGTCCAATTCCACTATCATTGGCATGAAAGCTTTGACGTGCTCTGTTTCTGACCTGGGCAGAATCTCCTCTCCTCAAGCAACCTGCTTCCAGGGGGCTCATCATACTAATACCAAGTTTAGTGCATAACCCCTTGCCGCTCAGAACTTCCAAACTCAAGAGATGCACCAGTCTCAGGCATCTCAGTAGCTGGGCATGCATCCCCCTACCCAGCCTGTTTTTCATCTGTGAGTACTACCACCAACAAACTCTGGTCCTCTGTGGCAGGTTCTACATACCTTGGTTTTTTATGTGTAGATTTTTTTTGTCTATCTGCCTCAAAAATATGTAATCCTCAATACAAATACTAGATAATAAATGTATTGAGCACCTAAAACATTTTAACTTCTTGGAATGAAAGCTGTCTTACAGAAAAAAACTAGATAAATGTAACATAATATTGAAACAATGGAGTATAGGTTGTTAGAGGTGGAAGGGACCTTAGAAGTTGACAAATGCATCACTTAATTCCACAGATGAGGAAAAAGAAGTGGAAAGAAATTGAATAACATAGCCAAAGCCACATAGCTAGTTAGCAGCAAAAGTAGAAACAGAACTCAGGTTCTCCTGTCACCCAGAAAATATTCTCTCAGAACCATAACTAGCAATTCTGATACCAGGGTAAGCAGTACAAAGGGAAACCTCAAATTAATTTTTAATGACAAATTAATTGAGCCAGGAATTGGCTTATTTCTATGTTTCCAATGTGCAGTCAGCCACTCTTAAAGACCTCTAGGTAAGGGGGAAACAACTCCCAAAACAAAAAGAATAATACTTTGGAATAACTCTCTTAGAAAGTTATTCTTTATGTTTAACCTAAATCTGCTTCTTGTGAGCTTTCAACATAATGTCGATGTCTCGATGGATTGAGATGGATATCACTGATGTCTTGATGGGTTAAAAATAAATTAAAATTAAGACATGCCTATCTGCAAATTTTCTGTATTCCAGATTTGGACCAAAACACACAGATACAATAAAATCATAGGAGATAGAGAGATTATTATATAGATCTGGATAAGCTGTGGTTCAAAATCACATTCCCCTGAAAAATAATAAGAAAATGTGGTAAAAACTTGACAATTGCTTCCAGCTAACAGTACCAGTGTTAGTCCTGTTCCTCAAATGTGACATTGTCAAGGATTTCCATGTCATGTCTTTATAAATGCAACCTTTCTATTCAGTTCAACTGGGATAACGTAAAATACATACACCTGGAAATCTGAAAGTACAGGGGCTCTGCTGTTGATAGATGAATGGATAGATGGATGGGTGGATGGATGGATGGATGGATGGATGGATGGATAGATGGATAGATAGATTCACTTACACATAATTCAATACCTCACTGTGTAAGCAGACCTGTACAGCACCTTTCTCGTGCAAATATATACTTCTATATTTTAGCCTCTGAGTTCATGAAGATGGGTACTTTCTCCAATGATGCAAATAACAACCTGTTCCTACCTCCTCTTTTTGTTTGACTTTTAAATACATGGCCTTCAGTTAAGTCCCCAACTCAGGGTCCACCTACTATCCAGTAGGTCTTTTTAAAAGTCTCATAATTTATATAGGTACCTATCTACCATAATGGTTGTCCAGATGTTATCTTTGCTCCTACTATATGGATCAACTCATCTCCTCTTCCGGTCATACATCTTATAGTAAATCTCTCTTTCCACTGACCTCTCGGAGACCATAATTTTGACTATTTAGAAAGTGATTATTTAGAAATTCCATCGAAATGCATAGCACTGTCTGAACAATAGGCATGCTTCATCTATTTGGGTTGGGTTTTTTTATGAGTAGATAGTTAAGATGAATTTTTGAATGGTTGTTATTCCAATTTAGAAGGCTCTGAAATGTTTTGGAGCTTGATGCAAATAGGACAATGTTATCTAAAAATACGGACACCTTGCAGTTTACAGGAATTCCTCATGCATTTTAACTTTGTGATGAACAGAGTTTCCATGACATCAGAAAATACCTTGGAAAAGCATGTCTCCTTCTGTCATGCCTTGCCTGATACTACTCAATTAATCAGCAGAGCAGCAGAAGACCATGTTAGAGAAGAATCTTAAATGGTGCTTTCTCCTCTACCAATGCTTTTTTTTTTAATAGTCAGCAAACAATAAGCACAGTAGAATCTTATATTCTCTTCATCTCTCACCTGTGTAACTGTGAAGATGTGGTCTGGTATAGAATATCCTACTGAATTCTCATGCCTTCATCAAGGATGCCCTCAATATATTTGTAGACTTCTCATAAAGCTTTTGCAAAGGAGAGAGAGAAAGGGAGAGAGAAAGGGAGACAGAGAGAGAGAGAGCGCTGTAGAAAAGGACAGGAAGGGGCAAGGTGAGTGAGAAGGAGTCCAGTGTACCTACACTCAGAGCCAGAAGTTGTAGATCTCACAATTTTGCCAGCTGCATTGCTGCCTTGAATAAACCTCTGCACTGAAGTCCTCCTCTCCTTTGGTGACTTCTTTCCTGGTACTCTCATTTTAGGAAGAATCCTAGCTATGCTTCATCTCACTAACATCTGGAATCCTTCTGAGGACTCTTTCCCCTCTGGTTTCCACAATGGTCCTGTTCAGGTTCCCTTCCTTCCCCTCCCCCAACTTTTCAGTTCCCCTTTATAAGTTGTCTTCCCTCATTAAAATGTAAATTCCTTGAGGGTAGGAATAATTGTCTTGCTTTCTTGTATTTGTATCCTCACTGCTCAGCACAGGGCCTACTAGCACACCATAAGTGCTTAATAAATGTTTCATCAATCAATCAAATTGTTAACGATGTCCTCTCAAACATACTTATCAAAAGTATTAATATCTGTGATATCTTCTATGTGCTTGATAATTTCAATTCTTCCCAATATCTTGAGAATCAGCTCTTCAATAAACTTAAAACTGTGTCATGTCCTCCATGGACTTCCTCTAGGTCTGGTCTTAATGATTTTCCCATTTCTTTTTTTTTTTAAGTATCTTTTCTACTTCCTCATATGGCACATTAGAAACATCGATGCTGACTCCAAATGTAATAGCTTTACTGTCAATGACATGGAAGATTTGTTCTAGAAACGTTAACACATCTTTTCCATTTTTTATCTTTGGTGTCCTCCTTCAATGTTCTTGGAGTGATTTGGTTTAACTGGGTCCAATGCCAAACTTTGTGAAAACTGTTTTCTATCTCTAACACTTTTCACTGTTTCATTAGGAGCACTATTTATAATTTTTACAAGTTTGTATTCTAAACTAGCCTTGCTCTTGGCTGTCAACTTTCTCCAGTCGACAAGGAGATCATATACTTGCTGGCTTAGGCATTTTGGAGGGTCTTTTGGCCTCCTTATTATAGTAACTTTACATTAGCCAAACTTTCATAAGAATGGTGATGGTCTATATCCATTCCTTCTCCTTTATCCATTTCCAAGCATCAATAACTTATTAAAATAGGTCAGTTTAAAGTTGTTTAATTGCATGCCACATGTTTTTCCTATTTTGAATAATCTAATCTGATGTTGTTTTGATGTTTATTTTTACAAGCAAACAGTCTAATTGTACACTGACAGCTGATTCAGAATGACTGCCCACTACATGTTATCCTTGACTACTCACTTCCTCACTTCCCATATCCAATGTATTATCAAGTCCTGCCAATTCAACCATCATGTACATGCCCCTCTCTCGCCTGACATTGTCATCACCCTGGTAAAGGTATTCTTTACCTCATGCCTGGACCACTTCGATGGCCTGTTGGTTGGTCTCACTGCCTCAAATCTCTCCCCACTCCAGTGTGTCCTTCAATCAGTCATCAAAGTGAGTTTCCTAAAGTATAGGTCTGATCATGTCATTCCCCAATTCAGTAAATTACAGTGACTCATTGTCTCCAAGATCAAATACAAAATTCTCTATCAGCTTTTAAAGTCTTTCATAACCTCTTCCCACATACACATCCCATTAAAGCAGTCTTCTTACATCTACTCTATGATCGAGTGACATTAGCCTCCTTTCTCTTCCTCACAAAAGACACCCAATTTTCCCCCTCCTTGCATTTTCATTGACTGACTCCCATACTTGAACGTTTTGCTCCCTCCTCATTTCCACCTCCTGGCTTTCTTCAAATCCCATCCAAAATCCCACCTTCTACAATAAACCTTTCCTGGTCTTCCTAAATACTAGCACCTTCCTTCAGATTATCTCCAATTCATCCTGACTATATATTGCTTGTACATAGTTGTTTGTATACAGTTGTTTCACATTGTTTTTCTCCCCGCCCCACACATACTGAGCCCAAAAAAG
Source organism: Vombatus ursinus (assembly GCF_900497805.2). Taxonomy (NCBI): domain Eukaryota; kingdom Metazoa; phylum Chordata; class Mammalia; order Diprotodontia; family Vombatidae; genus Vombatus; species Vombatus ursinus. Next base: position 20,842,131 of record NW_020954552.1, on the reverse strand, counting down.
TAGGTGCTTAATAAATGCTTGTTGACTTGACTATTTGAAATGTTCAAACAGAGCCTGGATAGACACTTGTGTGGGATATTGATGAAGAGACTCATCCTTCAGCTAGTGGTTGTGGTAAATGAACAGAAGAGTTCATTTTCAACTCTGAAATAGTTTTTTTCTTGTTTCCTTTGTATGATACTTATTATATTCTGTCTGGAATTACACTTATTTGCATAGCCCTTCTCTCTCTTATTCAACTATAAAATCCTTTATGGCAGGGTTTGTTTTTTTTTAATCACTGAATAACTCACAGCTGTGGGCAAGTTAGATTGCACATTATAATGGCCAAGACAAATCACAGATGTATATAGGCAAAGGGGCTGGTTAAGTATAATTCTACTAACTGAGATGACTAATTTCATCTCTATCTTACTGTAAATGAAAATATATTGAATGTATCCAAAGACTAAAAAGAAAGAAGCTAGCAATCACTATCTTCTAGCACATAAAAAATAATACATAAGATAAAAGATTTCCAATTCACATAAGTCTTTCTACATCTATTTGAAATCATTTATTTACTCACAATAGTATTCTGCCACATTAATATATCACAACTTTTTGTGTATAATAATAAATTGGTTTCCAGGATGGTTGTACCCATTCATGAGTCCACCTACAGTGTCTGTTTTTCCACAGTCCTTCCATCACTGATTAGTTTCCTTTTTTGTCATCTTTGCCACTCTGATGGGTATGAAGTGGAATCTCAGAATTGCTCTAATGTGCATTGCTCTGGTAGTTATTTGGAGTATTTTTTTTTCAAATGGCTATAGATAGCCTGGGTTTCTTCCCTTGAGGACTCACATTCTTAGACAAAAAGTTACTAAACAGTGCATACCCTTTGATCCTGTTATGCTAATATTAGCCTTATACCCAAAAGAAATCAAAGAAAGAGGAAAAAGATCCTTTATGTGTAAAAATATTTATAGCAACTTTTTGGGGCGGCAACAAAACTGGAAACTAAGAAAATGTCTAACAATGGAGATATCACTAAATAAGTTGTGGTATATAGATGTGATGGAATACTGTTTTAAGGAAATAGATGTTTTCAAAAGGACATGAAAAGATTTATATGAACTGATGCAGAATATAGTAAGCAGAATCAGAACAATTTCATTTTAACATCATTGTTATAAAAACCACAATTTTGAGGACCTCTATAAACTGATAAAGAATGAAATTAGCAGAACTAGGAGAATAATTAACATAATAACAACTCTGTGAAAACAAATAACTATGAAAGTTATAAGAACTAGGATGATGCAATGACCATTCATGATGCTCCAATAAAATATACTATCCATTAGAGTGATGTAACAGATTTAAGGTGCAGAATAAGATTTTAATTTGTATAAAACCACTGAGGGAATTGGTTTTGCTTAACAATGTATATTTGGTACAAAAAATGTCTTTTTCTTTTCTTTTTTTCCCAAAGGGGTGGGAAACGAAAGGGAGAGAAAACAGGTTTGTTGTATTTAATAGAGAGGTGGGGGCATTGCTACAGATGTGAAATGTTCCATGCACTTTCAGATGAGGTCATAGTATTATTAGTTTTATTTAACTGTTTCATTTTGTTCCAAGAGACCTCTTATGAAGAGGGGTTAATCTGTAAATGTAGGTAATGTAAAAACAAGACATCAATAAAACTTATTTTAAAAAAAAAAGATCTATGCCTTTAGTGGATGTCAGGCTCAACATGAGCCAGCAGTATGATGTGGCAGTCAAAAATGCTAGAGATCACAGATGGCATTAAGAAAGAGAGAGCTTCCAAGAAGAAGAAGGCGAGACTCCCTCTTTATTCTTCCCCAGTCAGACCACAGTTGGAGTACTGCATTCAGCTCTGAGTACTATAATTTAAGAAAGCTATTGAGAATCTGGAAAGCATACAGTAGAGGGCAACCAGGATGGTGAGTGCCAGGAGTCTATGCCATAAGGATGAATGAACTGGGTATCTTCAGCCTGAGAAGACTCAGGAGATACAGGACAATTGTATTCACGTATTTGAAGGGCTGTCATGTGGAAGGACTAGAATGACTCATTTTGTTTGACCCCAGAATCAGCAGGAATGGGTAGAAATTGCAAAGGCAAATTTATTCTTGACATAAGAAAAAAAACTTCTTAACAATTAGAGCTTGCCAAAAGTGGAATGGGCTGACTGGGGAGGTAGTAGGTTACCCTTTGCTGAAGCTCTTTAAGCACAGTCAAAATGACCATTTAATAATCATCATAATAGCTAGCATTTATATAGCACTTTAAAGTTTGCAAAGCACTTTTACAAATATTAAATCATTTCATACTCACAACAACCCTGGGAGGTAGATGCTTTTATTATCTCCATTTTACAGAGAAGGAAGCTGAGGCATAAAGAGATTAAATGATTTGTTCAGGGTTACGTAGCTAATAATGATCTGGGGCTGGATTTGGATTTAGGTCTTCCTATTCTGATTCCTTCTATTTTTTTCATCTCTTATTGCTATTGCTAAGATTTCCAATACAAAACGGAATAACATTGGTGAGCATGGGTATCCTTATTTCACACATAATCTTACTGAGAAGGCTTCTATTTTATCCAAGTACAGTACCTCATCCACTGTACCACCTCACCGATCAGGTATGTCATAATGGTAATTTCTTTGGGGCTGACATTAGACTAAATGGCCATGGAGGTCTTTTCCAGCTCCAAATTCTGTGATTCTGTGATGGTTTGACATATCTTGAACTGTACTTAGAGAGGCAAATATTCTTCTAGTGAAAACTTACCTTCTCCTGAAGAATTTCCCAAGATATTCCACCCAAGTGGCAAATCCAAGTGAGCCATAGCCAATACAAGGTCTTCATCCAAAGCCTGAAGCTCTTTCACCTTGAGACCAAATTGATCAAGTAGAATCTGATGACTGCTACAAGTGAAAGAGCCAACTTGGCTAACAAGAGAACGGGATAGCCTGCAAGCCACATTGTCCATGTATATAATAGAACAACAGCCCATGGTCACTGGGGAGTAACCTTCTGAGTACAGACATGTGGACACCAACACAGTTTCCTCAAATCCATGGCCTGAAAAGCAAAAGAAGAATTAATGTACCTTTGAGAAGCTGTAAGAAGGACATTTTCCTCCTCTGTAAGGAAAACTTGATTATTATTTAAGAATGTATCTGAAATTACATGATCTTTCTAAAATTCCAGTGAGCGAGTCTGGGCACCCAGCTTCATTATAAAGGCAGACAATGCCTTCAGAACAGCTCCAGGGGACTATAGAGGAATAAAGGAGGGCAGGCTGGGAAGTTAGCTTGCTATCTTTCTAACTGTTGTTAACAAGATTTGGCAGAGCCATTGAGGCCAAATTTAAAATGGCGTCTCCTTTGAGTTCTTCCCGGTTTTTAAATTTATCTTTTTAGAAGAGTCAAGTAACATCCTGGTTCATGGACCCGCCTGAGAATAACCTGAATGAGACTAAAACGTAATTGGGAAATGTTTAACAAAATATATAAAAATACAATATAACATAGATAATGTTAATTTGTTTGTGGTTTTCTAAGTCAACATGTGGCTAATAGGGGTCCATTTCTATTTGAGTTTGATACAATTGCTTTTCACTACTTAAGCGCAGCCTTCATTTAATATTATTCTATCAGCATTACTATTTTGAAAAGATATTGGGAATTTAATTAATGTTTAAAAAACAAACATACAACCATTATCACATCATGATTCCAATCAGAAATGTCCATCAGAATAAATAAATGACCTCTACTACTTACCTGTCTGCCATGTATTACTGAGTACAATTATTATTTCATACATTCATTTTCTTATTATCTTTATATGGCAATTTAAGTCACTTATGTAAAAATAACAAATAAATTAGGTATCCCCCTACAGAATTTCTTTATTAATTGCCCCTTTCTCACCCAAACTGAGGCTGAATGTTAAAGAAGAGGAAGGAGGCAAGAATTTAACAGGCTTGTGTAGGTGCTGTCATTTCTCTGACATTACTGACACTAACTACCTGTAATCTCAAAGTATCTTCATGAGGTCATAGAAACCCCAATTTGTATGGGACCTCAGTGAACAGATAGCTTGGCCTATGCCTGAATAGGAATCTCCTATCATAACATCTCACTTAAGTATTATAAATATTACAAATACACAAATTAACTACAAAGGATATATGAAGGAAGATACTATCTGCATCCAGAGAAAGAACTGATAAATAAAAGTATGTATAGAATGGCTTTACACACACACACACACACACACACACACACTCACACACACCCACACACACATTTGTGTCTAGTGGTAGCCATCTCTAAGGAGGGGGGAGGGGTGAAGGGGGAGGTAAAAAGAGGGGAAAAAAGAAATTTACATGATAATTATATATTTAAAAGGAATACCAAGTTGTACATAATAGATTTGTAGTTTCATGTGCAATCATCTTTTTATTATACTATGTTACAGAAATGCTTGTTTTATTCCATAAATTAAAAATAAAATAAATAAAACTAAAAAAACCTGCTCACCCAGCTTTTGCTTGAAAACTTCCAGGGACAGGACTCACTACCTCATTAAGGAACCTATTTCACTTTGCCATAGCTATAATCTTTAGGAAGTTTTTCCTTATATTAAAACCTGTCTCTGTCATCTCTATCCATTGTTCTTACTTCTACCCTCTGGAGCCAAGAAAAACAAGCCTAAACCAGCTTCTACATGAAAGCCCTTCAAATAACTGAATAAAGAATTTATCTCTCCTAGCCTACCTTCAAGTTTTCTCATCTTGGCCTTTCTGCTTTTTGTAATAGTAGAATCCCTACAGAGAATATTTTCCTTCCGACATGTTCTAGCTCTACCTTTATTCACCCCTACATGTCATTTCTCCAAGGTAAAACTGCAGCTGCCCAGCAGGTCAAGTAATTTTTTAAAGGACAGTAGGATAAAGAGCTGTAGAGACCCGCTGTGAATATCTTGGCTAAAACACTCATTTTACAGATGAGGGAATGGAGGCCAGAGAGGCTGTGACTTGCTAAAGCTCAAAATACCAGTAATAAATAGCTGAGATAGGATTCGAATCTACATCTACTCCAAATTCAGTATTCCTTCCTCTATGCTAGACTGCCTTTCTTCTTAACTCTTAGCCATTTGGCAAAACATTCAGAGACAGCAGAATTTTTAGAAGTTAATAATATACTATAAAAATTGACAGAATGAGGGTAGGAGTAAGAAATAAACTTCACCACTCGGCCTCTATAGGACTTCTTCCAAGTGAGAATCATTGGACAAATGAATTCTGAAGAATTTCAACCCCACCTCTATCCAAGGTTTACTCACCAAAGGTAACCAACTGACACCCTAAGAGCCCTAACAAATGACTCCAGAGAACAGGATTGCATGGAATCATTAGAAGAGGATATGACACAGTTGCTTATATTGTCTTTTGGGAAGGTTGTTCCTCCTAGAAAGCAGGTACAGTGTACAGCACACAGCAAATAGCCTGCATCTGAGAAATGTGATAACCACTGATCACATGCTTGAGATCAACAGTGAGACAAAGAAAATGGTCTCTGCTCTCAAGAGAGTTTGCAATATAATGGATGATGTCTCTCTCAAAGCACAAAGCTGGGAGGGAGGAAGAGGGGGAAAAGAGGAGAAAAGCTCTATCATAAAAATTAAACAACAATTCAGAATTTTTGCTAATTTGCTGACATTTTTGTTTTCTTTCTCATAGAAGATGATCAGGACACTTAAGGTAAGACACTGTAGAGCAGAAATGAAACTAAAAGATGTTTGGGGGGGGGGGGCAGGGTGGATAAAAGGGAGAGAAGGATAAGAGGAGGCAGTTAACAAAGGAAGTGGAAGGAAGGGGAGAAGCCAGCAGAGTACAGAATACAGAGAAAGCATCATTTTGGAATCACCTATCTATTTGGTTGCTCTTCATTCTCTTAAGGAGCTCTGAAGCCAGGCAAGGAAGAGTTAAGAGTTGTTTGCAGTTACAACAACAACAACAACAAAAACATCCTAAGTTATTAAAGCAATCAGATAACAACTTTCAGATCACGGGTTAGACTTAAATGGAGTTGTAAACTTCCTATGTATCTCTTCACAATGGTCAAAGTCACTGTACAATGCCATATTTATATTCTGCTCTCCTCCCAGCAACCACAGGTTGCCAAAAAATCTGGCAATGGACTTGTTTTCAGAAGGTAGTCAGCCTGGTTTATAGACTGAAAAGGTGACCACCTATATAGTGTGGTCTTATATATAAGAGCTTATACAGAGTCTTATATATAAGACCTTATATAGAGTCTTATATATAAGAGCTTATATAGAGTCTTATATATAAGAGCTTATAGTCTTATATATAAGAGCTGAGGAAAGTTCCCCTGTCCAAAAAGATCACAGAATCACTGAATCTCCAAGTTGGAAAGGTACACATAGGGTACACACCTGGCACATAGCAGGAGCTTACTAATTCCTAGTTGACTGACTGACCTCGTCCAACCTGTCCCTATTCAAGTATGTCCTCTTCAATATTCCTCACAAGTGAGGGCTGGAAGACTGTTGTCCATCCTTCATTTGCAAAGAGGTCCAATAACATCACGCGTAATGTCCTAACTTGCATGTAAATTGGATTTCAGTCAGGCAGAGTTGTGCAAAATCATCAGCCTCACTATCTTTTCCAGAGTCATCAAAGCCCAGTGCCAAGACAAAAGTCAGGACAACTGGTGATGGCCCAGGATGCAGTGGATAACCTTGGTGCCTTTGATCTCTGACCAAGCTCTAAGTACTCCACAGCACCAGCTTCAGCTGCCCTTATGGCTATTAGAACAAATTGTTCTCATTTGCCCATTCTGTCTGCCAGGGGAAGTCTTTTTATGTTTAGGGTAGACATTCCCCTACCTCACAAGGTAGGAAGTTTGGGGTTTTTTAGGAAGTTTTTTTCTTGTCTCAAATCTAAATCTGCCTTTTCCCCAACCTATACCTGAATCACTGCTTTGGACAAATGCCATAATTATCCCCTTAAAATGCAAAAAAATGTCACCTTAGAAGCATAATACTTTAAGCCATTTGCACCCACTTACACGTTAGAATGGATTAAATTTTCAGATTAACTAACTAGCTGTCACCTTGAAAAGGGGAAAACAGAGTTATGAAGCATGGGACACAGGCCACATGTAACGTAATGGAAAGCAGAGAGAGGAGAAAGAAAGGTCCAAAGCATGTTACCCTGCCCAGAGAGGGCTCAACCGAGCTCAACTAAGGTGTCACAGTGTAAAGCCCTGGACAAGCTAGGATCAGCATTTGATGGAGTTGGGAGAAAAGGAGCTGCTAAAAGGAAAAATAAGAGCTCGCTAATTACAAACTACCTGTTTCATAGTCTTGTCTTAGGTCATCTCTGGCTTGAGGCCCTGAAGAGACAGCATTTCTTTTGTTGTATCATTTTGGCATTATTACAAAAAAACTTAATTCTGGTGCAGTGTCTGATCTCAGATGCTATGGCAACTCTAACAGAAAAAGTCCCATAGTGCTTGAAAGCAAACTAGTTTTCCCTCCCTGCCCCTCACTCAGGACACTATGTTTTCTTTTGCTCCTAGTTTGCTTCCTTTATAAAATGTTGTATAACAACAACAAGAAGAAGAAAGTCTGCAGATATATTTCCCCATTGGGTATTTAAAAAGGAAATGCTTACCTGGAATGTTAGACTGGAGGACATTATCTCCAACGCGCTGTGCAAATGTCACATGCCTTTGATGAGATCCATTGTAAATGAAATAAAATTCAGCATCTTCAGGGAGGTAAACATTTTTGTCAAACTTTGCATACACCATCATCTGCCCCTGAAAAGTGAACAAATCATAAGCTTTGACTTGGAGAAACAAAATGTTCTCAAGTAAAAATATATCATATATTATATTAACAATATATTATGTATTATATTAAATAATTAATTGCATGTAGTATACCCTGAAGTGCATGTAGTATACCCTCTTCTAAAAACACTTTTTTAAAATTGGCAAAATGTACTCATAAACACAACAACAACAACAACAACAACAACAACAACTATCTATATGAATGCATGGCACTTTGTTTCCATTCTTTAGTCTGAAATTTTCTGGATGGCAAATACATTTTTTGTCTGCTATTTATACTGTAGGTCCAATGCCATGAAGAGCGTGAATGCTCCTGATAACTAATATTTGGTGATGGCATTGGTAAATGTTTGTACTATACTGGAGCCTAACAGGACTTTTCTAAGCATTTTAAGTGTTTGCAAGGTCATCAAATGAATTATCACTCCCTTCCATGCTTTTTGTTTCCCATATCATTTTCAAGAACCACACCAACCATAAAAGCTCTCTTTCTTTCAACTACTAAAGACTCCCTGTACCTTCCCCACTGTTGGATCTGATAAGTATAGAACGCTCAGGATTCTTAACCTGGAGCCCTATGGACTTGTTTTTTTTTTTTAATTTGATAACTAGATTTCAGTGTAATTAATTTCCTTTGTAATCTTAAATATTTAAAAATATTATCATGAGAATAGGTCCATATATTTCACCAAAAGGGTCCTTAACACAAAAAAGGTAAAGAACATTGGAACAGAAGCTGCCACCCTGGAACATTCATAGATACTCTAGAAATGACTGTGAAAAAAACTCTCTTTTCTAATAAAATGTTATTAAGATAATTCTTCTTTTTTTTTTTGGACAGAGTGGCTAGTAATAAAATTAAACTACACATTAAAAAAAAAGGAAAGATATGGATCAGCCTTCCAAATGGCCCCTAGAAGAAACACTGAAAGACTTCATGTCTTCTGGACACTCCTTAAACCAAGAACACAAAACACAATACAAAGTAGGGCCTTGAGAGAGTGGGAGAAGACTGTGGGGGCCTATGGGAGTGTCAGGGAAAGGGAAACCTGGAGGTGGAAAGGGTCTCACGTTTCTGGAGAGCCTCCAGAACTTAGTCTATAGTTCAGTGAGGCATCTGAGTGTTTGGAAGCTTGCCTGAACCAAGCACAAACTAGCATTCAGAGAGATTTCCTTATCCCTCAATACTTTTTTTGTGGGGGGGGAGGGAGGAGAAAACAAAAGGGGAGGATGTGGCATTATTATTTTAATTGTAATTTCTTAATATCAGCATATATAGATCCATTCAAAAGGATATGAAACTTTATGCCAAGCATAACCGAACCCATAGGGTGAAAAAACAAAATTAGATTCAAGACATCTCTTTCCAACAGACATGCAGCTATTTAATCCTCTAAAAAAAAGCATTTCACCAGCATAAAAACAGGGCATGTCCTATTTTGCTTTGTAATGCTATACTCAAAATTATTTGCTTTAAAAACACCACATATCAGAATAATTTAATTCTAGTTGTGGTACCCTAAAGAAACCCTAGTTTCTGATATATAAATATATGTGTGCTTTCTCATACACACATATATGCACATATGTATGTACATAGATCTGGGTTGACATATATGTGTATACATGTATATAAAATCAATAGGCTGTAGCACACCAAGAAAAATTCACCATACAATAGCTTCAAAACAAAGTACAGGAAAAGGACCTTAAAAGAAAAAAAAAGTCCAACATGATTGATTTAAATGAAATTCCATTTCCTAAAAAAGGAAGAACAGCTTGCTTTAGTCAAGTTCCTGGTTGCTGAGTGAATTAATTATCTACAGGCAGAATTGTCCTGACCTGCTGCTGAATGGTTTTGTATTTTTTAGGGAAAACAAATTGCATAAAAAGATCACAGTCTTTCAGAGTCCACAAGGATATCTAATCTGCATCTATTCAAAACACCTATCATATTACTGTTTTACTTGTTTGAGTGAATAAGGACTATGGCTTACAATAGAGTTTAATTACAGCCTTCTTTGAAAAAACAACATACAACAGAACAACCTTACAACTCAATTCCTTCAAAACCCCTATCACACTTTACAATCACCAATAAAAGAAGACACTGGATGTACTAAAGGGGTCTTTTTTAGAAACATAAAATGGTATTGAAAGGCAGGCCCAGAAATCCAAACAAGTAGGAATAACTATTGGAGAAATAGTATTCACCAATGACCAATAGTCTCTGATTTGGCAAATCACAAAAGACACCTGAAAATATGCAGAAAACTGATCCTTTGAGAGGAGAGGAAAAGGGAGGGAGCGTCTTCACTCTGAAAAGCACCATAATTGTTTAGATAAAAGTTTAAAAGGAAAAAGAATTAACATCTCTGAGAAACAGGGAAAATAGCTTGGGAATTATGCAGAATTGAGTCTATATTCTAAAATGAAAAGCGGTATAGAAGACAGATTTACAATTTTACATGAAATCTTCTTTTTCTGTTCCTTGTATATGGAAATGCTTATGTTTGTTGGTGTCTGTAATGTTCACAATAACAGAAAATTAAGCATTTTTATAAGTAAGAACTAATATCATTCAGGAAAAAAACTACACTAAACAGCTTCACAGGAAGTCTATAAAGGAAATGTAACATGGAAAAGGATCCTGTATGAATGAGAATGGCAAAAGTGCCCAATTTTTATTTAGAAAAGAAGTCCCCTAATGACGGTGGTCGAAGGATGCTAATCTTATTACTGTCCTAGTCAAATTTCCACTTAGAGAATTCTTGTTTGACCATTTAATTCCCAATCTGGATTCAATCTTAGATATTGCCTCCAGCAGTTCAGCACTTTTCACTTTCCTAATTCTATTGGCAAGGGTGTCAGAATCCTTCTTCCAGTCAAAAGCATCAGTGGTCTGTTCTCCCTTTTCCACTCCCCTTATCCCCTATCCTCCCCAACTCATTGTTCCCTAGAGAAAAAATGCTTAAACTATTCCACAGTCATTGCTAAAAAGTCAAGTGAAATCCAAAATGGGATCAACAACAATGGGAGGGTAGAAAAGCAAAATTAACTTGATGACTATACAGTACTTAGTGACCTCCCTCCTCCCCAAATAGCTTTTAAAAAGAAATGGACTTTCATATAAAGTGGAAAAGATTATTATCTCCTTCTATCCCAGCAATCTAAGAAAGAAGTTGTAAGTAAAGAAGAGAAATGAAGGTGAGGGGGAGGGCAACTAATCATGATCACGAGATATCTGACTGCAGCACACATATAATTTCAATATCTTTTTTGAAGGTCTGCATAAAACTAAGATCCAGCATAAACAGAAGACTCAACAATATGCTACGTGCAAATCATCCTAGAACAATAGAGGTCTTAAGTTATGGCAGCTAAGCCACTCCATTAGTACAGATATGAGGCCTTTAAATACTACTGTTTAAACAAAGACCTTACATATTTGAAAGCAAATAAAGCTCCTGTGACATTTAGAGAAAGGACATTAATCCTAATTAATTAATTAGTTAGTTAGTTAATCCTGAAGAGGGAAAGCTATCATTTAGCAGCATTTAGCAAAGTCTAGTGGAAACAGTCCTACACTTGGAGTCCAAGGGCTCGTTTGACATTGGGAAAGTCTTTTAATCACTCTGTGCCTCAGTTTCCTCATCTGAAAAAATAAAGATAATCTCTGAGGTCTCTTCCAGTTCTAGGTGCTATGATTTTATAAGACAACTTCATCTTCAGTCTAAGAGTAAGCTGGTTCCAGCATATCATCATCTTAAATGCTCAATAAACATACATAAATTTGAGGTTAAAATTCTCAAAAAATAAAAAATACCAGATAATTTAAATGCAGCTTGCACCTCTTTCATCATAAACTTATTTTACCATACATCTAGGAAATGAGAAAAACAATAATTTGTTGCTTTTTAAAATTACAGAATTTGCAGTCCAGACTCTAGAATCTTGATAGAGCTGAATCATTCTTGTAAACAAATGCCAAAACTGCACCAACCCACTTACTTTTTTTTTATAAAAGGGTGTTAATTTTTTAATGTTCTAGTCAATTTCTAATTTTGAGTATTTTAGTCTGCCTACATTCCCATATGGATCCAAGTGGCTGTTTTGTTTAAGTTCAAAACTTTTCTGAGTAAATCTTTTAGAATCTGTATCAAAACCTTCCTGTTCACAAATGTCCCTTTTCCCCTCCACTGTAATTTCCCAAATACAAAACACTCACAAATACTCCACTGACCCTCCTAGAAGGCCAAATATTACTTGCAAATAAATAATTAAAAAAAGAAAGAAAGAAAAAGGAAATTAATTTTGATTGAACACATACTAGGAAAAGCAAAAGTAATAAATGAAAAAAGTATTTTTACTATCAACCAGTTTAAGTGAGTTCTCCACTGAAGAGAAGTTCTATCTGTAAAGTTGAGCTAAGATTCCCCGGGACAGAGTCCTTTTCTTAGATATTACTTCATTCTGCTCAATTGATTTAAATAAAAATGTATGAAACACTTAGTAGGTGCCAGCTACTATGCTAGGTCCTGGTGATATACATAGACAAAAATGAGGTAGTTCCTGCCCTCTAGTTCCTGCTTACATTTACTTGGGGAAACACAATATGTACCCAATCAATATAAATATAAATACAAAGTAATTGGGGGAAAGGAAAAGCCCTGGCAACCGGAAGGATCAGAAGAGACTGACCCTCAGGGGGAGTCAGGGATTCCAAGAAGCAAGGGGAAGGAAGGAGAGTATCTGAGACGTGATGGAGAACCCATCAAACAGAAGGGGTGACAAATGGAATAAGTGTTTGTGGGGGAATAATGTGAAATGAGTCTAGAGAAATGGACTAAGGTCAGATCATGAAGGGCTTTGAATGCCGGAGGAATTATTAAGAGTATTTAGACCTTCTCAAAGAACCAATGGATTATGTAAACTCCTGCTCCTGCCTTCCACAGACATTTTAAATGAAAACAATTTGTACTTTACTGCAGATCAAAGGTAATCAGCGAAACTGAGGTATCTCATCCCTCCAGCAACTCAGTTGACCGAGCCACATTTTATTTCTGTGATATGATGTCTTTTAGTTACATAATTTTATGTATTTTATTATACCTTGCTACTACTGCATGATTGCGACAAGCTCAAAAGTCATTTCAATTCAACAAGCTTCATTTAGTACCTAAAGTGCAACTATATAAAAGCAGGCAGTTGAAATTTGTTTTTAACTTTGCTCATGAAAGCACAATGTAATACACCTAAAGTGCAACTATATAAAAGCAGGCAGTTGAAATTTGTTTTTAACTTTGCTCATGAAAGCACAATGTAATACACCTAAAGTGCAACTATGTAAAAGTAGGCAGTTGAAATGTGTTTTTAACTTTGCTCATGAAAGCACAATGTA
>NW_020954552.1:20791790-20828810 GCF_900497805.2 Vombatus ursinus | reverse complement strand
AGGCAGTTGAAATGTGTTTTTAACTTTGCTCATGAAAGCACAATGTAATACATCCAAAGTGCAACTATATAAAAGCAGGCAGTTGAAATGTGTTTTTAACTTTGCTCATGAAAGCACAATGTAATACAGTGAGAGAAACAGCAGGGTATAGTTACTAGAGGGCCAGCTTTTGAATCAAGAAGTCCTGAGATCATAAATCGCAATTTTAGAGCTAGAAGGAATTTTAGAGTTCATCTAATCCAACTCATTCATTTTACAAATGAGGAAAGATGTTAAACATTTTAATGAAGTTATATTAGCAAGTTATCATTGACTACATGGTGCTAATATAAATAAGGTGCCCTCTAAGAAAACAGCTACATGTGATTTTCTTTCTCGTATCAAACAACCAATATACATAAAAAGCATCTTGAATATTGCAATGCAAAGACTTTTTCCAATTTACTTCAAGTCAACAAACATTTAGGGCCTGCCCCACACAAAGCATCAGTGCTAAACTCTAAAGATACAAAGACACAGGCAAAGAGTTCCTGGTTATCTTCTAAGTAGCATAAGGTATGGATAGAATCTAATTAAGTCTTAACAACTTTTCTGAGAAGAGAATGGAATATTGTTGTTATTGTTTTATTACAGACTCAGAAATGAAGAAAAAACAGGTGGTTTCAGAACCAAGCCTCATTTCCAGTGCTTAACTCACAAGGTTAGGCTAACCTCCTTAACCTTCTTAAAGATTGTAATTATATTCTGTCAGGCAAAATACCATATTCCCAAAGGTACTGGTATATTATTTGATTAAGTGGTCATTTTATGTATACCTGAACTATTTCTGAAAAACAAACAGTATAGATAATGGCATACCTGGCCTAGAATAGATACACCTATATTTTTTGGTTGCTTTAATTAGCACCTTCACAGTTAACTAAATTTTTATAAGCCTAAGGCATTATCTTTGAAATTTGAATTTTTAAGCTTTGACAAGCTTAGTGTTCTGTAAACTCAAAAGCAAAACTTCCAGCCCCCTAGATCCACAAAACAGCGGTGGATACAATAATTTAAGTTAAAATAGTCATCTTTACATATATTCTTATGTGATACAAATAGGTGACATCAAGGGAAAAGATCAAAATATCATTAAAGGAAGGAAATCAATTACAATAGAGGATTTGTGTACCAGCTATTGTGATAATGCAACCTTAGAATAACTTGCATATTAATAAATTGTTGTTAATAAGACACATATCTTAACATTAATTTTAGATGCTTTCTATCCAAACCTCAGCATCCAGCTACTACAATTCTCAAATAAATAGCAGAAGTGCACATCATAAATACTCTGTGATTTTAAGGTTTGGTAGAGTGATTAACCCTGACAAAATCTTTGTTACACAGCTGGCCTGCATGACAAAGCATCACAAAGGATTGTTTACAATAGCAGAAACAAGGTTAGAAAAGGCTTTTCAACTTACTGTTAGGCTACTACCTTGACTTAGAGATTACGTGAATTTGTAGGACTCCCAGACAACAACACTTTTGACACTTTGCCCACAATAGTGTAGTGGAAGGCATTGATGACCTAGATTTTATTCCTGTCTTTGCTGCTCTCTTCATTTGTGACAACGAAGCCACTTAATTTCTCTGGGCCTCAAGTTCCTGTCTTATAAAGAGACTAGGATTGGCTAGATAATCTCCAAGATCCCTGCTGTCTTTAAAATTTTATATTCTATAATTTTATTTTCGGTTTTGTGTATAAGACTATGGGCAATTAGGTGGCGAAGTCGGTAGAGCACCAGGCCCAGAATGAGGAAGACTCATCTTACAGAGTTCAAATCCAGCCTCGGATACTTACTAGTTGTGTGTCTCTGAGCAAGTCACTTAACCCTGTTTGCCTCAGTTTCCTCATCTGTCAAATGAGCTGGAGAAGGAAATGG
This sequence comes from Vombatus ursinus, assembly GCF_900497805.2. NCBI lineage: Eukaryota > Metazoa > Chordata > Mammalia > Diprotodontia > Vombatidae > Vombatus > Vombatus ursinus. The sequence goes on along the minus strand of NW_020954552.1, from coordinate 20,826,882 downwards.
CAAACCACTCCAGTATCTTTGACAAGAAAATCCCAAATGGGCTCATGAAGAGTCAGACACAACTGAAAAACAACATATAAGACTATGAGGGAAGAAATAGTTTTTGTTTACTTTTGGAGAGGTGTTATAATCTATTCTGAGGTAACAGAAACCTTGTTTTTACCTACATTTCCTTATTTTCCCAGGTCAGAAGGAAGAGAAGTTAGATGACTGCAATAGTAATGTAAGCCAGAAAAAAAAATCTGCTAAATCACCTGGAGTCTTATAATTTACTTGGAGTGAGCCTGAGATTGGGGAAAGCACCAATAAGTTCAAGGCAGAGGCGAAAGGGCCAATCCCAGTTCAGTTTGGCATTGTGTTCTGCAGCAGCAGGGAACAGACATTCTAAGTCTAGATTTCCAATAGACCTCAACTTAGGCCTAGGAAGGCATAGTCATATAGATGAGTTTAGAAATTGAGTATCATCTCTTTTGAGATGAGGTAGTTTTCTTAAATTCACAATTTTAATTGCCTACTCCTAATATATTTCTTAATTTGTATAAAAATCTATGTAAGTAAACTTTAGAAAATATCTTTTTACTCTAAAGAAGGTGTTCTTAACCTGGGGCCCATAGACCCACCTCAAGTGGTCCATGGATAGATTTCACAACACATTGTATTTCAAGACAAAATGGCTCAGTGGATAGAGTTCTGGACCTGAAGTCAGAAGACCTGATTTCAAATCCTACTGCAGACACTTATTAGATGTGTGACCCTTGGCAGGTCCCTTAATATTTATATATCTCAGTTTCTTCATCTGTAAAATGGGGATAAAAATAGTACCTACCTCCTGGGGTTATTTTGAGGAGAAAATGAGATAATGTTCGTAAAATACAATTCACTATATAAAAGCTAGCTTTTCCATTAAATTGTGAGTTCCTTGAGGGCAGAGACTATTTTTTACTTCTTTTTGTATCCCCAGTGCCTGGCACATAGTAGGCTTAATAAAAACTGATTGATTCTTTTTGTAACTCTAGGTATTTTATTTTATGGATTTAAGAACATTATTATGAGCAGTGGTCCATAGGCTTGACTAAACTACCAAAACGGTCCTCAGTACCAAAAAAGTGAAGAACCTTTGGCCTCAAGTGTCTTAGTGGCTAGGATAATAAGGGAAAGAAGGAAGTAGACACTGGAACCAGTCAATCATTCCTTTTTCTCCCTTGTAACAAGTTGGAATAGACTGTCTCTAAGGTCTTTTCCACCTTTGCTATAAACCAAGGGAATCAGAAATCTAGGAGTCTCTGGGCCATGAGAAGAGATTTAAAAAATAGAAGGCAAAAAATAAATAAATAAATAAATAAAAATTTAAAAAAATTTAAAAATAGAAGGCAATAGCCCTTTGGCCAAATGCAAAGATCCTCTGGACTGGTTCCAACAGAAGGAACCAAGACCCTAGACCTTTTTTTCATCTTCTTGACCAGTGCTTTGACACCTTAATGGAGCTTCATTTGTTCTTTCTTCCTAGGATGCTTAGTGTCTGGAGTGGGGGGTGGGAGGGAGTTGCAGAGATTCTGAATGGATAAGCACGTAACCTTGGGTTTTCAAAAAGAACACTGGGAGGAAGAAGAGGAGGTCATATTCCAGGAAGAATAACATAGCAACCTACACACTGGGACACATCCTGCTTTGTGTCCATCTATGGAAAGTCTTATACCCTATCTCTGGTCATAATTGCCTGGGACCAAAAGTAGGTCATATGATAGAAGATGGTGTGTTGGGAAGGTGACAATCTTACACTAATTATGAATAAAACTTTTGCCATAATTTTCATAATCTAATTAATTTGTTTTCCATTATGATGGGAAGTCTAACTGGTTTAAACCAATAACTGGATCTAGGAAGAGAGTTTTCTGAAGCAGAATGAGGCCTGAGTCAATGAGTTATGTAGATCATTGGGTAATAAGCTGAGAAGACTATATCCCACAAGACCATGTTATATGCTTATTACATAGTCTAAGACTAAGGCTTGCATCCTTCATGAAGACAGTATAGTTCTATCACCTACCAAAATTAATAATAGTCTAATCCATGAAAAATTTTCCACATATTTATTTTAAATTTCTTGTCCCAGACAAGTCTTATATATATAATACTCTAGTGAAATATTTAAACAATTGAATCAAAAGGGCCAAAGGAATTTTCAACTTTAAGCCACTTATTCAAATTTAACCCAGATCAGTAGTGCTGTAAATGGTTATCATTTGATGCCATTGGATTATACAAAAGTAGCTGTTATTCTGGACCAGCTGTTGAACAGCAGACAGTGAAGTGAATAACTTCAACCAAAAGGAAAAAAAGGGGGAATGCAGGGACCCTCAAAATGTATTGCTCACTACTGGTGAAAACAGCTTGCTCTAGTTCTTAAAAACAGATAACACAGTCCCTCCATATACCTGCCCTCATCATATACCTCCTTTACTGCCAAATAATTGTGGGGCCTGGTCCCTTCTGTTCCTCTCACCCAGATATCATACCCGTCCTCAGAGTTAAGCAGCAGCAGCAGCAGCATTACCCAGAATAAGAATGGTTTTCTGGCTGGAAAACATTTTCTAAAAAAGTGAGCCTAAGACCCTGGAGACCTATTCATTATGATACAAGGGTATCATTTTTAAAATAAAATCTTGCTGCCCAAGCAAGAAACAGTAGGTGAAAAACATTAAGCTAGGTTAAAAAGTAAAGGATTGGGAAAGCAGTGATGGTTTGGAACTAAGTGATCTGATTTCTATTTCTGGTATGACTTTTACCATAGTTTTTCAGTTATGTCTGACTATCTATGACTTCATTTGAGGTTTTCTTGGCAAAGATACTGGAGTGGTTTGCCATTTCCCTCTCCAGCTCATTTTACAGATGAGGAAACTGAGGCAAACAGGATTAAGTGACTTGCTCATAGTCACACAGCTAGGAAGTATCTGAGGCCAGATTTGAATTCGAGAAGTTGAGTCTCCCTGACTCCAGGATCCATACTCTATCCACTGTGCCTCCTGGCTGCCTTCTGGTATCACTACATTCTAGTTACATGACCTTAAGTAAATCATATAATCTTATTAGACCTGTTATCTCATCTGTAAAAAGAAGGCACTGAACTGGATAAGGGGTGAGATCCTTTCCTTTTTAGCTCTAAAATTCTATGATCATGTTTTTGTCATTAAAGGATGAGTTCCAGACACATGGCAACAGACAGAATGATTAGCTAGAAGAGCATGATGTGACTAAGAATTGAGGTATAGGGATAAGAATAAGAGATGGAGGAGAGAAGGCAGAAGCAGTGAGGAAGATTACAAGTAGAAGAAATGTGCCGTAATGCCAAGCAACTAGACTGAAGAGCAGTGACAGAGATAAGAGAAACCAGGAACAAAACAAAGCAATATGGGGTTAATTGAAGAAGAACAATTCATCTCTATTTGGTGTTTCAATGTTTACAAAACAAGCCCCCTGCAGTGTTAAGTGCTATTATTTTATTTTACAGATGAGGAAAACTAAAGTGCAGAGAACTGAAATAATTTCCCCAAGGTCACATGGCTAGTAGGTAACAAACCCAGGTTTCCTGGCTCCAAGTCATTCACCCCACGATACCAACCAACCCAGGAAAATAATACAGGAAAAATACAGAACAGATTGAAATACAAAAATGAAAAACAAGAGAGGGAACAGGGGGTGGGGGGGGAGAATCCAACAGACGAGAAACTGTGATTGCTACTTAGAAAAAAAAAGCAGTATGAATTCAGAGCCTGAGAAAGGTTATATTTTATACATATTGAGAAAACAGAATGAAAAACGAATGAAGGACAGGAGGGGTATGAAAGATGCAATACTGTGAAGGACTTTTCATTCCTCACTGTGCTGGTTACACTGAAGGGCCTTCAAGAGGCCGAATTATTGAGTACTGCTGCCTGTCTTTACCCCTTTCCCCTGAAGAGCCCTTTCTCATTCTTAATCCTTCTCTTCTTCATCTCACTTCAGTCTGAACTGTTGTCAGAGTAGGATGCACAAGAGCATTTTTCTCTAGCACCCTCTCAGGCACCCAAAATTTCTTTACAATGTCCTTTGCTCCCCTCTGTCAAAGGTCCACCCTGTGTATTCAAATGACTCATGGACATCCTGTTTTGGGCCCAAGGACAGCTAGAAACTGGAAACTGATTCCAAGAGAGGTGCCAGTTTTTGGCTTTCCTAGGGGCATGGCTTGGTCTAAAGCCAATTTTAGTCCATTCCCCTTTCCTGGTTCTGCACAAAGCCAACTGGTCACAGAACAATGCTTGCAGCAACAAACAGAGGTAGCCAAGACCGAAAGCCTAATGAGTATTTTGTTCTCTAGAGCGAAGCAGACACTTCACCTTCAATTTGATGTCCTCTCCTCTAAAATGGGGACTGAAGTGGGAGTCATGAGGCGCAGATCCTTCTTCCAAGTCTGTTACTCATTGGTTACATAAGCTTATACGGGTTATTTTCCCCAATAAGATTATATCTTGGGGACCTGTTTTCTTGCAGGGAAGTCAAGACAGTTCCCTCAGAATGGACCTCTCCACCCCCACACACAAATGCACACAGAGAATCAGAGGGTCATAACGTAAGGCACTTATTGTCTTTGTTGGTTTTTTAAAGCAAATGTGATATTTATCTAACTCTGCAACAAATGACAAATTCAAGTGATCAAATCCCAGTGATCACAGGGTTTGATAATAATATTCAAGAAACTTTTCTTAGCACAGAAACTGCATTAAGTATCTGTCTCCAATGGCCATAAACTGCTCTGGCAAACCATCTTTTTCCACAGCGAAACTAATAAAAAAATTTGCAAGACAGAAGTAAAACCCACCATATCCCTCAAATCCTGCTTTAATGAGTACTAAAGTAAGCATCTTTTTATATCTGCATAAATATTCTTGAAAGACAACACAGAAGATTCATAATGCATTGATTTAATATAAATGTTATAGGTGCATGCTTTTTCTCTGTTCCTTAGATGGCAATTCCATATAGAAAAATAAAAGGGAGCCTTCAGTTTAAAAAATAAAAAAAAGGCTGCCTGGGATCCCACTGGTGATTAATATGGCTCTAAAAGGGGCCATATGTACTGTATCATGTTAATCAATCAACATATAACTTACTGAGCACTTACTTTGTACAGAGTATTATATTATCAGAGGAACTGGGTTCAAATCCTGTTTCTGCTATTTACTATTTGCACATCAAGTCATTAAACCTCCTCGGACCTCAGTTCTCGCAAATGTAAAATGAGGGGATTTTCCTAGATGGTCTTTGATGTCCCTTCCAACTCTAGGTAGATGATTATACAATCCTATGACTGCTATGAAAACAGGGAGTCCTGAGTAAAGATCAATTGACTAAATGGTATATCCCCAAGATATGTAAAAGAAATGTTATGTACCTCTGTATGTCAAAGGGGCTTGTTAAAGATAAATATGGAAGTATTCTGAGTACTCTAGGTGAGAATGCCAGGTATCTACAAAAAGAATTTTTATGATTCTTCTATTTTCTTCTTGTTTTCATTTTTTCTTCCTTTTCTTGGATCAAAGCCTTTGTGATACTGGAAGTATTGCTGAGAAGAATAAAACATCTGCTCTTAGAAGGTGGGAAAACAAAGGTCATGGAAAAAAAGTTGGAATTCAGCATGGTTGGTGTCTGGAGGAGGAGAATAATAAAGGTGGTTCTTACATGTCCATGTTGACACTTTATTTGAACTCCATTAACATCCCTCAGGCCATCTCTAGACTGCCAACTGGTTTTGGAAAACACAAACTAAAAACTAAAGACAGGATCATGTATTCAATAAAAAGAATCATTTTCATTTTTTTTTAATGATGATCAACTCTACAGTCAAGTCTTCAATTAGACCAATTAAGGCACAATCTAAAGCACACAGGAGATTAAAGGGCCCTTTTTATATAAGAGCAGGTTTCCTCAAACAGTGCCCCAGAGCCCTGCAGAGGATGGAGTCAAAGGTCCTATTCTACTGCTCATTTACACCAATGCTAAAAAAGAGAATTTTCACTTTCAGGATGTTATTCTACCTCAACTGTGCATCCAAGAGAAAAAATTTATTTGGGGAAAGGGTTGGAGAGGAAATCATGCCATGTGCCGCAGGGAAAAACAACACCTGTCTGTACCACTGTCTAAAGTTGTTTTTTTTTTTTTTTCAAGATCACAATTGACTCCATGCTTTCCCCTCATTTAAATGTACATCCAACTGTAGAAGGATAATAATCTCATCTGAAGACTGGAATAAAAGAGATTCAGACTTTTTCCTTATCAAGAAATTAAGACCAACAGTTCTAAGTGTGGTCAGTAGACTTCTAAGAGGGGGGGATCCCCAAGAGCATTTCAGGGAGTCCACTAGATCAAAACTATTTTCATATTAATATTGTTATTTGTCTAATAAAATACTCCTCCCTTTTTCTAGCTACACATCTGTGTGAAGCCAAATTTTCTTCATAGACTTCAACCAAAACAACATTGCAACAGATTGAATGCAGAAGCAGATAGAAGAATCCATCTGTCTTTTATTAAGCCAAACATTAAAAAGATTTGCAAAAAAAAAATGTAGAACTGCCACTCGTTTTAATAATTTTTTTTTGTTTTGGAAAAAATAGATTGTTTTCATAAAATAGATGACATGTTAACATGGAATGGTTTTTTATTGTTATTTTAAATTAATATTTTAAAATCAAATAATTTTAATTTCTAATGTGGTAAACATCAATATATGTTACCCACATAAAATTCTATGGAGTCCTCAATAATTTTTAAGTAATATAAAGGGAGGCTAAGACCAAAAAGTTTAACAACTGTTGCAAAAGACAAAGATGACTAAGACAGGGTTCCTAATCTCAGTGAGACGAGATGTATCCAAAAATCACCTTATGCTCTAACTAAATATTATAAGGGAGGTACCAAGTGCTTTAGGGGAAAATCTCAGGAGCTAGGTCCTCAACTAGTTTCCTCCTCTGTAAAAAAATGAAAGGGCCATCTACTATCTTTCCAACTCTGAAATTCTAGGACTCTACCAGCACAACATGAGAAATGTGAAAATGCATGTATTTGGATGACATGCTCCAGAGCCCCGAAGAAGCAAGTAAGAAAGAGTAATTCCCAGGAAAGCATTGACAAGATGAAACCATGAATATACCTGCAAAGTTAAAAAAAAAATAAAAACTAAGTAAACAAACAAAAAACCTCATGGTGGATCAGCATATCAAAATAGAGAAACTCTGCAGGATCATTTCTCTGTAGTAGAAGTAACATGATCTATGATTAAAACAAAAACAAAAACCTGCCGAGATGGTTTTTTGGGAGAGAGTAAAGGAAAAGATACAATGGCCAATTCACAAAAAATATCAATAAAAAATTTTATTTTAAAAAATGTCTGTCCAAGGAGCCCCATCAGTACATATTGGTAGTCAAATAAAACAAGATATTTTTGATATCAAGAAGCTAAATATGACCAACTTTATGTGAACTATGACTCACTAATAAAATAACAATTTAGTTAACCTCTAGTCAAAAATGTTAATCTTTTATTAGAGAATAGATACATCTCCCTTTATCCACACTTACTACTTTTATTTCAGTGCTTTAAGGATCTGGGATTTTGTCCATGTTAATACTTTCTTCACCAGGAGAGATCACTGAACTTAGATTGGTCCTTAGAAAATAGAGATGGAATCTATCACATTAGGTGGGTGGTCTGTACTTTTAAAAACCTTTCCAGAGTGGGAGGGACTCCCAAAGCTTGCAAACTCAGCTAACCTTTGAGAGTCTAGAGTCACTTCCATATTTTTTTTAATGTTTATTTTTAACATTCATTTTTTAATTTGTGTTTCCAAATCCTTACCCTTCAGCCCCTCCCTGACCCAAAGAGAAGGCAAGCAATATACATCATACATTTGAAGTCATACAAAATGTTTTTCCATATTAATCATGTTTCAAAAAAGAAAAATAAAATTTTAAAAATGTGCTTCAATCTGCACTCAGAGCTAATTAATTCTCTCCCTGGAGGTAGATAGCATTTTTCATCATGAATCTTTTGGAATTTTCTTACATCATTGTATAAGTCTTTCACAGTTGATTATCATTATGATATTGGAGGAAGAGAATAATGAAGGTAGTTCTTACGTGTCCATGTTGACACTTTATTTGAACTCCATTAACAACCCTCAGGCCATCTTTACACTGCCAACTGGTTTTGGAAAACACAAACTAAAAACTAAAGACAGGATCATGTGCCCAATAGAAAGGATCATTCTCATTTTTAATTCATTAATTAATATTCAATTAATTACTCAGTATAATGTCCTCCTGGTTCTGCTCACTTCATTTTGCATCAGTTCATATATGTGTTCCTAGGTTTTTCCGAAACTATCCCATTTGTCATTTCTTATAGCAAAATAGTATTCCATCACAATCAAATACCACAACTTGTTCAATCATCTATTCTTTACCATCACCAAAAGAACTGATATAAATATTTTTAAACACATAGGGACTTATCCTTTTTATTTTGATTGCTTTGGGATAAAGACCTAGTTGTGATATTGCTGAGTCAAAGAAGATGAACAGTTTTATAGCCCTTTGGGCATAGTTCTAAATTGTTCTTCAGAATGAATAGACCACAGGCTACCCCTTTCCCCCTCCCACCTGACTAGCTGGAGTCATTGGCGCTGGATGCAACGTCCTCCCGCCTGAGGACCAGCAAGAATTGACACTAAGCTTTGTAAAACAATCAACTGTAATGATTTCAAGCCTCAACCTTGGTTTCAGCAGGGTGATATCATACATACATATCATTACATACAAAGGGCCCTGTTACTACTGGATTATGCAAGTTATTTGTCCCTGTTTCCTCTGAGATATGACTCAAATATCATTCAACTTGAATAAGAAAGGAACTGATTTTTAGAAAGCAGAATGCCAAGAAAAAGGAAAAATCTTGGTGGAAGTCCTGTTTGGAAGTTTCTGAATACTGATGATGTTGCATCCAATATTGCTCATTGTGAGGAGCTGACAACTCTTCCTACAGTACCATCTCAGTTGACAAGTGTTGACAAAAAGAAACTCTTAAACAGCTTGTCAGAGATGTTTTCTGACCTGGACCCTGATGTGGTTTATTTGATGCTTTCAGAATGTTATTTCAAAGTTGAAAATGCTATGGATTGTTTCTTAGAACTGCCCATTGGTGCCAAAGGAATGCCAGCCTCTAAAAGTTTAACATTGGAGTCAGTTGCGACACCACTTGCTTTTGTTAATCAGCATCTTGCTGAAGAAAATGACATGAATGAAAAATGTCCTCATGCAGCAGAATGGTTAGACCAGTTCACAACTCCACCAACAGTGTATTAGTGTACCTATTTTTCCATATACCCTCCAGTATTTGTTATTTTCCTTTTCTGGAATGTTAGCCAATTTGATAGGTATGAGGTGGTACCTCAGAGTGGTTTTTATTTGCATTTCTTTGATTATTGGTGATTTAGAACATTCTTATATGACTTTGACATTTTCTTATGAAAATTGCTTGTTCATATGCTTTGACCATTTATCAATTGTGGAATGGCTCTTATTTTTATAAATTTGGCTCAATTCCCTATATATTTGAGAAATGAGACTTTTATCAGAGAAATTTGCTATAATGTTTCCCCAATTTCCTATTTTCCTTCTAATTTTGGCTACATTGGTTTTGTTTGTACAAAATCTTTTTAATTTCATGTAATCAAAAGTATCCATTTTACTTCTTGTGATCCTCTTTATCCCTTGTTTGGTCATAAGCTCTTCCCTTATTCATAGATCTGACAGGTAATTTTTTCTATGCTCCCCTAATTTGCTTATATCACCATTTATGTCTAAATCGTGTACCCACTTTGACCTTATTTTGGTATATGTACAGTGTGAGATGTTGGTCTATGCCTAATTTCTGCCAGATTGCTTTCCAGTTTTCTCAGTAGTTTTTGTTATGTAGTGAATTATTGTTCCAAAAGCTTGAATCTTTGGATTTGTCAAACACTAGACTACTATGGTCATCACTTCTGTGTGTTGTGTACCTAATCTATTCTACTGACCAACCACTCTATTTCTTATCCAGTACCCAATTGTTTTGACGATCACCTCTTTTTAAAAGAGTTTGAAATCTGGTACTGATAGGCTGCCTTCCTTCACTTTTTTTTTTCATAGATTCCCTTGATATTTTTGACCTTTTTCTCTTCCAGATGAATTTTGTTATTATTTTTCCTAGATCTATAAAATAATTCTCTGGTAGTTTGAATGCTATGGCACTGAATAAGTAAAATAATTTAAGTAGAATAGTCATTTTTACTATATTGTCTTGGCTTACCCATAAGCAATTACTATTTCTCTAATTGCATAGATCTGTCTTTATTTGTGTGAAGTGTTTTGTAATTGTGGACATATAGTTCCTATGTATGTCTTGGCAAGTAGACTCCCAAATATTTTATACTGTCTGCAGTCTATGTTACTCCCTTACTGAAGAGTTTTCAATGACTTCCTGTTACACTTAGGATTGGAAAACAAACTCCTTCCTTTTGCCAATCTATCTTACATTTCTCCCCTTTAAGTAATTTAGGTTCCTGACAAATGGGCCTGCTTGCTGTTCTCTAAACTCAGAATTCCATCTCTTGCCTCCATGCTTTTCCTTAGACTGTCCCTGATGCCAAAAGAATGCAGACCCTTCTCTCACTTTGCCATTTTCCCAAAATAAAATAAAATCCCTTAAAGGCTAAGGGCTATTTTTTCTTGTTTTCCTTCAATCCGCAATGCCTTGAATTACCATTGTTGGTATTTCATAAAAGCTTACTGACTGGAATTGAATGGTCAAGCAAAAAGAATGCTTTTAAATTTAGTGATGCCTTGGGTCCCTTAAATTAAGAACAACAACAACAACGCTAAATTATCTTAATTCCTATTCTAAAATGAGTAGTACAGATTTGCAATTGCTTTTAGCTGAATCTGAAATCCTTCCATACTCTTTAAAAAATTGTGTCCACATAATCAGAGCATATGTAACACTCCCAAAGTCAACAGAACCATTCTCACAATAATCCTGAAAACTACGACATATTGCACCATGATGATACAAAGGGTAAGTCTTTGCCAAGCAGAACATTTCTAAAAATGGATTTTTCCCAAAGAGAACATCAATGGCTTCCTCAGTTCTGAACAAACGATTTACATAGTTTAAGCTGAAAAAACTCAAAAGAAACATTATGTTCCCTGAAAATAAATTTAAAATTGATCCAGCAAACAGCAATAGTCTAGCTCACAGGACACACACTATCCTGAAAACTTAATACACATTGATCTTTGGCAGTTTAATCCAAAATTCGTCACTATGGTTCAAGCAGATTCTCAGAAAGAAATGAGGGGGGGATTCAACAATGTCAACAGACAGCTTAGAGAACCAAAGAGAAAAAAATTTTATAATAGGATGCTTTATTTTTAAGATAAACTCTATCCCACCTAAACTAAACATCAAAAGCAGTTTTTACCCCTTTCAGATTTAAATTTCAAAATATTTAGATGTCATCAAACAAATGTATCAAGTTTTGTGTTTATGCTTTAATATTCCTTTTACAGCAGACCTTTTCATATATATTAATATAGAGATTGCTAATGCCTATTCAGCAGCTGTCTAAACCTGGAGTTGATAGGCTGGAGACATGCAGGATTCACAGTAAGCTGCCTCTTCTCTAGGCACTGGACAGCCTCCCCTCTAACCTATTTCTGTCTGATTACATCTTCCTAACCTTTTCGGGAGACTTCCATGACCTTTGCTCAGATGCTTACTAAGCTGTATGACCCTAGGCAAGTCATTTAATCCTGTTTGCTTCAGTTTCCTCATCTGTCAAATGAGCTAGAGAAGGAAATGGCAAACCATTCCAGTGTTTTTGCCAAGAAAACCCCAAAAGGGTTCATAAGGAATCAGACTCAACTGAAAAATGACTAAACAACAACAAATATTCCCTATTTGCTTCAGGCAGTTCCTGACCAATATCTGGTATCTCCTTACCTGCATCATACTTTTACTGATCTCACATATCAATAAAAGGAATAAGTCAATATATAATATCACAACTACCACACAACTATACCAATGCCTTTTTCTAGACACTGGTTGCCTATGACCAATCAACAGAAAGGTTCCAAACTTAGTGTGTAATTAAGCACCTTGTATGTGACAGGCATTAGGCTAAGTCAAAGTTGGGGAACCTGTGACCTTGAGGCCACATGTGGCCCTCTAGGTCCTCAAGTGCGGCCCTTTGAATCCAAAGCTCTGAATTTTCAGTCAAAGGGCCACACTTGAAGACCTAGAGGGCCATATGTGGCCTCAAGGTTGCAGATTCCCCACCCCTGGGCTAAGTATACCCAATCAGTTGCCAAATATCATACCTCCAGGACATCTCTCCAACATAACATTTTCTCTTCTCACTGAGCCCTGACCTGCCTTAATCCCCTTTCTCTTGGACCACTGCAATAACCTCCTAATTATCCTCCTTGGCACCTCTCTATCAATTCCAATCTATCCTTCACATCCCTGCCAAAGTGATTTTCTTAAAGCACAAGTCTAATCATCTTATTCCCCTACTCAGTAAACTCCAATGGCTCCCTGTTATCTCAGGGATCAAACATCAATTCCTCTTTTAGCATTTAAAGCACTTTACAATCTAGCCCCAACCTACCTTTCCAGCTTTGTGGCACTTTCCTCCTCTACATGTACACTATGGTCCAGTCAAGCTGACTTTCTAGCTGTGCTTCATGTACGGCACTCTACCTCCTGCCTGTGCCTTTATGTTGGCTGTCACAGGGCTTACCCTGGTGAACGTACCTCACCTTCACATCTTAGAACACCTAGTTTCTTTCCAGGATCAGCTCAAGAGGTGCCTTTTCCATGAAGCTGTTTCTAATGGACCCAGCTCCTAGTGCCTGTTCCCTAAAATTATCTTGTATCTCTTTTGTTTGTATGTATGTATGTATTTGTATATTCACATATGTGTATATATACATATAGATAAATATAATATAAATATATGTACAAACATATACATGTTGTATATATAGTATGTATATATACATGTAAATGTGTGTATGTGTATATATACATATATATTCATGCTAGATTGTGAGCTGCTTTTGAGAAGTCCAAAATTGTTTTCTTTTTTGTCTCTGCATCCCCAGCTGCTAACTACTGTACCTAGCAAAGAGTGGTTGCTTAATAGATGTATGTTGATTGCTGGACTGATGGGAGGTAGGAAAGTATCCCTGAACAAGAACCTATCTCCTTCTGATACAACTCATGACCGTCAGCCTTCTTAGTGAGTTGCCCTGGTATGAAGGTGAGTGCAAGCCAGGAATCACACAGATCAAACAGTAGGGGTGACCTTAACTCGGTTGGGACTGCCCAGTCAATGGACCACCTCTCTCAAGCACCATTAAGTCCATCTCCCACCTCCTAACAGACTATTTCTCCAGGGACTCGGGCAACCAATCCCTTCAGCATTTGAGACCAGATAGTCTCCTTTGCCCTAAATGCTTCTCCCCATTCCCCACCTCCATTCTCCGAGAACCAAGTGTTTTTGTTTTATGTCCTCAGCCTCTCCTTGTATATGTTAAAATGCACCATAATGAAGGCCTATTGCTTAATGCATTACTAGTCAGTCTAATTCTATTGCAAAACCTGCCTTGAAGTCCCATAATTGCAGCTAAGGAAAGCCTGGGACAGCAAACCACTGACATAAATTTTCTGGAGAAAATATTTTCAGTGCCTTGATTTGATCCTGAGAGCACCCGTATGGCTTAGCAATCATCGGGTACAGGCACAATGGGGCAGGACCTCTGTCAATCATTCTTCTAGCCAGGGCAGGCCAGGCTCTCCCTCATCTCACTAGCACATGGTGTGAGCAGGAGGTAGACACACGTTCCATGCTGGCACCTACTCTACGTCTGCCTGGGTGACATTTACAGCTTCAAAAATACTGAGCTTGAATAGTATTTTAGCAGACTGAACCAATTAACTGATTTTGTCTTACTTTGCATATTTAGAGTTAAAGCCTCAGGGGGTTAACATACAAAGCAACTCAGAATAACACTTGTGTTGATGTTTCATCTCTGAGCCAAAACCCTTGGACCATTTTATATTTCAGCAAGAACGTAGCACTGCCTTACATCCACTATTTCAATGGAAAAGAAGTAATGGAGACCAGTAGATATATGACTGAATACCCAAATCTGTGGTCAAAATCAGAAATCACCACTCTGTGAGACTGAAACAAAGAAGAGTTAACACATCATAGATGGGAATGAGCTGTCTACAGAAAAGCTTCCTCTATTTTGATCTAAAGGTACTTTAAAGATGACACTGTCAGTCATTTTTAAGTCATGTCTGACTCTTCATGACCCCATTTGGGATTTCTTGGCAAAGATATTGCAGTGGTTTGACATTTCCTTCTCTAGTTCATTTTACAGATGAGGAAACTGAGGCAAACAGGGTCAATCGAATTGCCCAGGGTCACACAGCTAGGAAGTGTCAGAGGTCAGATTTGAACTCAGGAAGATGAGTCTTCCTGACTCTAGGCCCAACACTCTGTGCACTCTATCACCTAGATGCCCTGAAGATGAGATTACCAAAAGATTACAGTGGAAATTTAGAATCAGAGGAACAGGGTTCAAATCCCAGCTCTGTTACTTACTACCTGCATTACCACAGGTAGGTCATCAAACCTCTTCTTCTAAACTTCTCAGGCGTTCATCTATAAATGAAGTGGTTGCATCAAAGACATCTAAGGGCTCCTCCAACTCTAAATCTATGAGTCCACCTGCGATTTCATCCAGGTGGTGATCTCCTGGTGTGTAGACTCCCTCCATCCTCCCAATGCAGCTCAGCTACTTGAATGCAATATATACTCTTGGACACTGAAAATTTAAGTCACTTGTCCCAGGTTATGGTTAGTATGTGTCAGGGACAAGACTTGAATCTAGATATTCCTGATTCCAAAGAAATTCCTCTATCTAAATTGTGCTACCTATCTACCAAAAATAAAATCATAGGACAATAGAATGTAAACATGGGAATTAAAGCTGTTTTTTAAATGTGTGGAGATGAAAGAGTAATACCATAATGGTAAATGCACACCAAAGAGTAGTGGTCTGCACAAACCTTGGAAAAAGGAGACCAGGAAAGTAAGAATTGGTCCCT
Organism: Vombatus ursinus; assembly: GCF_900497805.2. Classification (NCBI taxonomy): domain Eukaryota; kingdom Metazoa; phylum Chordata; class Mammalia; order Diprotodontia; family Vombatidae; genus Vombatus; species Vombatus ursinus. The sequence goes on along the minus strand of NW_020954552.1, from coordinate 20,811,626 downwards.
GTACTTTGGGCCTTATCCAGAGAAGAGGGTGTCCAGTCAAGGTGCCATGAGCAGTCCAATCTGCTTGGCAGACATGTTCCCTACACTTTAGGGAGATTGCCTGCTAAGCTACGGTGCATCAGAACAATAGTTTAATGACGGCATCAGTTAAGACTAAGCAATACCCTTCACTTCACTTTTGTCCTTAACAAACAACTTTCTGGATTTGGTTTCCCAAGTAGATTTTCCTTCTTGGGAAGACTTACACTTGGTGTAACCCAATGAATATCTACACGAGTCAATTAAGTGACTAATTAATAAATATTTATTAATGCACACCATGTGCCCAAACACTGTGTGCCAGGTAGTAAAGCAGCTACTTGAGGGGTTCTTAGCCTTTTTGTATGTGTCCCAGCTACTTTTGGCAGTCTGGTGAAGCCTATGATTCCCTTCTCAAAACATTATTTTTAAATTAATAAAATAAAATACATAAGAAGATTACAAAAGAAACCAATTATTTTGAAATACAGTTATGGAATATTGTTTTAAAAGTTCACAGACCTCAGGTTAGGAGCTGTCTAAAGAAATTAGGGGAAAATCAGACTGCTAAAAAGTAAAATTTCAGGACAGAAATCTGAGCTGTGATCTTATAAGACTAGGTGATAAATGATATGAATGATGGTAGTCCATAGGATGAAATAGTTAGCTCTGGAGGGGTCCCTTAGAAGTCTTCTAGTCAAATACTATCATTTTAAACATGAGTACACTGAGGCAAAGAGAGATGAAATGATAACTAAATTCACACGTAAGTGGTAGAGGCATTATTCAAATCTAGGTCTTCTGATTCTAAATCTCGCATTTTGTTCACTGTTCCACACTGACCATGTGGATTAGTTTCATTAAGGCTATGACTAACTAGTATTTTATGTTATGTAAATTTTCACCATTTGGCACAACCAGTTTAAAGCCTAACAACACTGTTGTTGTTCAGTTATTTTTCAGTCTTGTCCGACTCTTCATGACCCCATTTGGGTTTTCTTGGCAAAGATACTAGAGTGACTTGCCATTTCCTTCTTCAGCTCATTTTACAGATAAGGAAACTGAAGCAAACAGGGTTAAGTGACTTGTCCAGGGTCACACAGCTAGGAAGTGTCTGAAGCTGGATTTGAACTCAGGTCTTTCTGACTCCAGGCCCAGTGCTCTAGCCACTGAACTACCTAGCTGCTCCATAATGATAGCTAGTAGCTAATGATTAGGGCAGATAGGTGACCCAGTGGATAGAACACTGAGCCCAAAGTCAGGAAGACTTATCTTCATGAGTTCAAATCCAGCCTCAGACATTTCCTAGCTATGTGACCCTAGGCAAAACACTTAGCTGTGTTTGCCTCAGTTCCTCATCTGTAAAATGAGCTGAAGAAGGAAATGGCCAATTGCTTCAGTATCTTTTCCAAGAAAAACCCAAATTGGGTCATGAAGAGTCAAACACAACTAAACAACAATAACAACAAAAGTTAATATTTATATATGGCACCTACTCTATGCCAGGCACTGTGCTAAGCATTTTACAATCAATATTTCACTTGATCCTTATAACAGCCTTAGGAAGTAGATGCTATTGTCATCCCTATTTTATAGATGGGGACACTGAGGCAAACAGAAGTTAAGTGACTTGCCCCGGGTCACACAGCTGGTAAGTCTCTGAAGTTGGATTTGAACTCAAGTCTTTCTAACTCCAGGCCTGACATTCTATCCACTGCTCTTCCTAGCTGCCTCTAACAACAAAAAAAATTAATTTAATTAAAATAGAACTGAGGCTGCCAACTACAACTGCAGCTTTAAGAACTAAAGAAAAGTTGGGAGGGATTTTGTTTCCTCCAAGTTACCCCTTCCCATGCCTGTTTGTGCTAAGAGTCTACATATAAAAGTATAACAACTTACACTCAAAAACTAAGAGCAAATACCCCCAGATTATACTACGGTTTAAAAAGGCTAACTCCATTTCTGGAAAGTCTTTTCAATCTATTATGAGTCAAAAGCACCCATCCTTTATAAAAATACCAGAGACCAAACTCAATAAAACATGCTGATCTCTGCTCTCCCATAAGAACTGGACACACTGCCCAAATACAAAACAGCCTTGGAGCACTGGCGAGCCCAGAACATTGCTTGGCCTTTCTTCTGGGAACTTACATAGTGTTTATTAGTAACTTGATCACATACTCTGTTGATATCCTATTGCACCAAATCAACTTGCCTACTATTGATTCACCCTATTTCCCTTTAAACAAGTCCTATTTCTCATTAACTGGAAAGGCTAAACAAAATCTTCATGGAGGAAGCTATAACTAGGGAGGAAAAACCAATACCATGAACTAAAAACAATGTACATAAACGTCTGAAAGCTCTGCGTATGGATGTGTTTTAAAGCCACAGCTGAGGTTCATATAGTGACATTTTCAAAAACTCCTCAGCCAACCAGGGCCATGAAAACAAGAGTGCTAAGAAAGGTACTTTGTTTCTCATGATCGGATTTAGACTTCTTCCTATGATGGCAATTCATTTATCTCTTTGGTTATGGGATGAACCCCTCCCCTTACACTTTAAAAATATACTTAAAAATAGAAATACTTGAAAAATACTCAGCAACAGATTCTGAGGCTTCTGTCCCCCTGTTACTAAGCCCACTGGCCTGGATACATATACTATGGCCCACTAGTGATATTTATCCTCTTCTACCACAAATCCAATTACTCTTCTTATCCTTTACCAACCGATTCTCAGGGTAATTATATTCAGTATTTTGATAATTAAGAAACAATCTGTACTTTAAACACAAGGATCTTGAAGTGGGAAAATGGTAAACTATAAATATATTAGGAAGGATTGTCACTCCCCCCTCTCCTCCCAAAGGATAGCTAAGTCAAGAAATTTTTTTTCTCATCCCCTTCAGACATGTTTCTTCTAAATAAGTATAATCTGGCCAAATATTATTAGGTTATTCTTCAGGGAACCAAGAATACTAAAGTTGATTGACATGAAGGAAAAGAGAGAAACTAAAAATTTATGAGAGCTCATTTATCCGCTCTCCTAAGTTTTCCAATGTTATCAAGAGACAACAAACTTACTGGCAGCTTCAGAGAAGAGAACTCACTTAATCAATCCTTTCTGACCTCTCTGTAGCCTTGAGAGCATGGACTGTCGTTTATCTTTCTTTGTATCCCGAGTGCTTAGCAAAGTGCTGGCACATAGTAGGTGATTAATAAATGCTTATTTACTGCTGACCAATCATACAAGTGTTGGGTATCCACTCAGAAAAAAAAAATCATACAAAGAAGGAAAAGAGATTTGTAGGTACTGTCTGGATATTTAATAAAGAAAAATATAGCTAATAAATTTGTATCGGAAAAAGATCTAATTACCTTGCAGGGGCTATTTGAGTAGCAGTTAAGAGCTATTCAACTTTCCCAATGGACAAAATGAATTCAGATTAAGTTGTCTAAAATCCCAATTACATCCATGTGCCTCAAACCTGAAGGGCATATTCAAACACTCAGAGAAGTCAATCACGGATGCATTAGCTTCCAAATTTCAAAAATGTGTGAACTCAGGCAAGGTCAGTCCCACTATAGGTAAAATAGGTGGCCACCTTCAGGTTGTCACAAGAACTCCTAGCCCATTTTCACCAGTCTGTCATTTCAAGGGCCTGAAATTCCCCACCATTAAATTTACTCCTTTAGGTTAATCAATAAATTAAGTATTTACTAAACACTTAGTAGAGTGAGGGGGCAGCTAGGGGGATAGAGCACCTGGCCTGGAGTCAGGCTCATCCTCCTGAGTTCAAATGCAGCCTCAGACACTTACTAGCTGTGTGACCCTGGAGTCATTTGCCTTGTTTGCCTCAGTTTCCTCATCTGTAAAATGAGCTGGAAAAGGAAATGGCAAACACTCCAGTAATTCTGCCAAGAAAACCCCAAAAAAGGTCATGAAGGGTCAGACATGACCGAAAAATGACTAAATAACAGTGACCAGACCATTCTGGATCACTAGAGGCTAGATTGGTATGTCCCACATAGAAGAAGCATCCAGTAATCTAGATTCGGTTTTCAGATTGACTACCTAAAACTCACCCATTCACACATCATGGCTAATGTGTGTACAGAGCACCAGGCTAGTGACTACAGAAGATCCAGTGTTGAAATAAGACAATCCCTGACCTTGAAGAACTTACAGTCTAGTAAGAGAATATGACAAAAGCACATGACATGAGAAGAGCATGGGAGAATTATCAAATAAGCTGCTCTAAGAGGCAGGTCAACCTTAAATCCAGGAGAAAACTGTCAGGTGGGGAGAAATAGTAGTGGGACATCACTGGGAGTAATTTTCCTCGTGCCTATAGGATAGTAAGGACGATATATATATATATATATATATATATATATACACACACACACACACACACACACATATATATGCATATACACACACATATATATGCATACACACACACACACACACACACACACACATGCATTTCTAGAGCTCTTAAATGCATGACTGAGCAATCACCAGGCCAATTTGATTTGCTCAATTTAGAGCTTAAGCCCTGCACACCTTTGTGAAGCTAGAAAAATGTTTCTTAGAGCTGGTTGAGGATATTTAGGGCGGCTGAGCCTCTTAACCGAATTTGCAGAACAAGCCCTTCCAACTGAGGGAGGAACAGGTTTTCCACCAGACAGACTTTATAAATAAACTTTATCTGATCCTGGTGAGGAGCTTAATAGGGTGTAGTTAGAGCAGGGATGGGCAAACTGGTTTTTTATAGAGTAAAAAATTGCTTGATACAGAGGTCTATTTCTCAAGTGAATGGTCCCTTTCACCACGTAAAAGATAGTGATCTCTGACTTGCTCTTCATGTCACCAGAAAAAAGGAAATGGGTTAGACAGAGGAAGAATTTCTTCACAGTGACAATAGTTGCTGTTTGCTAGATGGCACAATAGATAGAATACTGAACCTGGAATCAAGAAGACCTGAGTTCAAATGTAGCCTCAGACACTTATTAGCAGTGTGACCCTGGACAAGTCCCTTCATGTCTGCCTGCTTCTTTTTCCTCCTGTAAAATGCAAAATAATATGCAGGTAATGATAGCACCTACTTTCTGGGGTTGTGAGGATCAAATGAGATAACATTTATGAAGTGCTTTGCAAGCCTTAAAGCTCTGTAATTGCTCACTATCAGAAATCAGTGTTACTAGAAGAGATTTTCTCTCTTTTTTTTTTTGACAAAGAATCTTATTTTTATTAAGATCTTGTACTTTCATGCCACTTTCATTTCTAAATATATCCCTTTCCCTCCACCCAGTGATCCATCCTTTAGAAAGTAGCAAACATGTATATACCACTTTAAGTTTTGTAACATGTTTTACAAATATTACCTTATTTTCTCCTCACAACCCTGAGAGAAAGTGCTATGATTATTCCTATTTACAGACTCCTACAGACTCCAAAGTCCTTTTTGTAAAAAGCATATTTAAAACAGAAAAAATACAGATTTAAAATGAGAAGTTGAAATAAAATTTACCATACCTCAGTTCACCCAAATAAATAAGTCACAATGTCAGAAAAATGCTAAATTTGAATCAGAAATCATTAAGTGAGATAAATATTTTTTAAAAAACCTCGAACTTAAAGGTGATATTAATAATAAAATAGGTCAATATTATTTTTATTATAAACTTAGCCATCAACAAATCATTCAAATAAACACAAAACAAGGGGTAACACATTACCCCATATCTTTAAATCTTAACACTGGAGAACCAAATAAATTAATCAACAACAAATAAGAAAGGAAAATGAGTGGTGTTTTCTTTTTCCCTTTGTCTTCTTGTCAGCCAGTCAAAAGACATTTTAATTAAGTTCCTGCCTACTCTGTGCTAGACACTATGCTAAGTGCTAGAGATATAAAGACTTGTAAAAGACATGCAAACAACTCTATATAAACACACTACATACAGGATACATTGGAAATAACAGAGGAAAGGCACTAGATCAGGAAAGGGTCCCTGCAAGTGAGATTTTACCTGGGACTTGAATGAAGCCAGGGACACCAGCAGAAGAAGATGAGGAGTGAGAGCTTCCCATGCATGGGGGACAGCCAGCCAGAATGCCCAGGAGCAGAAGATAGAGTATTTTGCTCAGGGAGCAAATAGGTGAGTTGTCACTGGATCATGAATGTGAGGGCAGTGGGCTGTAATGGATAAGGAGACTCGAAGAGTAGAAGGGGGCTCGGTTATAAAGGGCTTTGAATGCCAAAGAAAAGATTTTAGTCTTCTTCTAGCACCCAAATGTCCATCACTTTTGGGTCTATTTTCATACACACACACATATACACGTATATGTATGCATCTTGTGTGCATGTATGTACACATATGTGTACAAACATATGTACACATTTCTATACATATATGTATATGTGTATGTGGTCAGTGTATATATACAATTGTGGTTCTATTTATTTCCCTCTCTATCACCTCAATATGTTTTTTCATATTTCTTTACACACTTGATAGGTATAATTTCTGATGGCACTACAATATACCATTACATTAGCTTGCCATGCTTTATGCAGCCATTCTCTAATTATTGGATGCAAAGGTCGTATTCCACTTTTTCCTATAAAAATACAGCAGCTATGAATATTTTAGTAAAATACGTCCCTTTCCCCTTTGTATAATGTTTTTGGAATTGAGTCCTAGCAAAGCTGAACTGATATTTGCCAAACAGATTTAAGTTGGCAACTTAAGATTGTCTCAGTTTGAATTTCTTTGATTATTAGGGTGTTTCTTGAATCATATGATGATAGATTTAGAACTATAAGGGTTTTTCAAAGTTATCTAGTCCAACCCCCCCATTTTTCAGATGAGGAAACTGAAACCTGGAGAGGTTAAAGCTCAAGGTCATATATCTAGTAAAGGGTAGAGTTAGAATTCAAACTGAGATCTGACTTCAAATCCCAACGTTCCATCTTTTCACATGGTTAACAACAGTTTGCATTTCCTCCTTTGCAAACCAAGTGTTCATGTTCTTTGACTTGCTCCACTGGGGAATGTGTCTTATCTTACAGGTATGTCTTAATTCCTAATAGATAATGTATGTTAGAATGTAATCTGAGAGATTTACTTCAAGTATGTTTCTACAATCTATTTCTTTTCTTTTAATCTTAGAGGAGTTGCTTCTGGTTATGCAGAAACCCTTTTATCCTTACATAATCATTCTATTTCCTCATGTAGTATATCAGGGACTGTAATATTAGAATCCATATCTGGTATACCTTACAAAGAAGAGTGTTTGTTATAAAAAAATCTTTACAATTCTTGCAATTTTCTTTTTTATCTCTTTCAATTTTCATCTATTCATCATTCCAGTTTCATCAGTAAACACAAAAGCTTTTTGTATGGTTGTTTGCCTTCTCTCTGTTTTATAAAGTGAAGTTGTTCTTAACCTTCCACCGTGCTCTTTCATAAGAATTTACAAGTAAGGACTTACTTAAAACCAACACTGCCCTGATAGCTGCCATATCTCACCACTTTGAGAGGGAGAGAAATCACAGGATTGTATTATTATACTAGGAGATACAAGAGAAGAAAGTATTTCATTAAATCCAATGTTCATTTGATAAAACAGTAAAATCCATGAAAATGGAAGTATTTTTTCCTTAGCAAGATGAAAAGCATTCATCTGAATCTAAGATCCAACATCATGTGGAATTTAGAAATACTAAAACTTTCCCACTAAGAACAAGTTTGCAAAATAAAATTTTATTTTCTAACTTATTGTTCAGTAGAGTCCTACAAATTCTGCGTGTATCAACAAGGCAAAAATAAAGAAAGTAAAGGAACAAGCATTTGATAACAATAAGTTATCTCTATTTTGGGGTGATATTATAGTTTATTTAGAAATTTTAAAAAAATAACAAAAAATGGATTAAAAATATTAAATAGCTTCTGCAAAATAATTTAATATAAGGGAAATCAATAAATCATTTAGTATTTACTTAATAAAACACAGAAAAAGGAAGAAATGTAATTTAAAACAATGACATTAAAGTATTAAACATGGAAATTAATCTACCAAGACTACATTGGACCTACACAAAGGACCTATACAAGCATAAGAAAATTTTATATGAAGAAAGAAGCAAAATAACTGGGAAGATAGTCAGTATTAATGGTTACAAAAAGCTAATATAATAAAGATCATTTTATTGTTGCTATTGTTCAGTCGTGTGTGACCCCTCATGACCCCATTTGAGGTTTTCTTAGCAAAGACACTGGAATGATTTGCCATTTCCTTCTCCAGCTCATTTTACAGATGGGGAAACTGAAGGAAACAGGGTTAAGTGACTTGCCCAGGGTCACACAACTAGTAAGTGTCTGAGGCTGAATTTGAACTCAAGAAGATGAGTCTTCCTGACTCCAGGCCCACCACTCTAACCACTGTGCCACCTAGCTGCCCAGTAAAGATCATACTATTCTCCAAATTACTCTATAGGCTGATATTAATCAAGATACAAATTAGGTGCTTCATAAAGTCAGATAAATAATAAGAAAATTCATTATAGGAAAAGAAAAACATGAGAACACAAGGGAAAATTATGCAAGGGGGGAGTGGTAAAGATTTGTACACTAGATCTCAAATTATACTATAAAACATCTGACAAACATCTGTTTTATCTCATGCTGATTAAAAATAGAAAAATAGATTAAACTAAAAGATTAAATATGCATGATGTAAAACTAAATGCATATGTTGTTCAGTAGAACAAAACTCACAAAAATTATACAGAAATAAAATACTCAATAAAAAAATTGGATAAATGGGATAGCAGTTTGGCAACAAATGAGAGTAAAGGCTATAATTTCATACCACAATAAATTAAAAATTTGTCAGCTTCAATATAAAAATAAAATATTGAGAAAAACTAGAAGATAATGTACTAGTAGAGAGCATTCTTAACTTTCTCTGTCTTAGAAGAAACTGGGGAGGTAGGAAAAACTATGATATAAAGTAGATGATTCAATTATTAAAAAATACCTTTCCACAACAAAAAGAAAAAAAATAATGTGAAGGAAAGAAATAAATGGCACCTGGGAAGAGGAGAATCCCAATAAATATTTTTTATGAAAGTCTGATAGCCAAAATCTATAAAGAATGTAATTCAATAAAGAACAAATGACTACTACATTCAGGGCATACATTTATTTTTATAAAAGTAAAGGCAATGGCTCGGATAGTTCATTGTAGAAAGACCACAAATAGACAGTTCTCGAAAGAAAAAAAACACAAATTATCAATAGATTCATGGAAAAAGTATTCAAACCAATGAATCAATAAGCATTTATTAAGCATCTACTGTGTTAGATAGTAGGGACAGAAATACAAAGAATGAAACATCTACTACCAAGAAGCTTACGTTCTAATGGGTGAGACAATGAGTACATATATAAGTATACACAACATAAATATAAAGAGAATAAGTGCAAATAAATATAAAGTAAGCAGGGAGGGTACTAGCAGTTGGAGGGGTAGAGATCAGGAAAACCTTCATGCGGAAGATGGAACTGGAGCTGAAAATGAGAGATTCTATGAGGCTGAGAATGCCAGAGCAAAGCCCCTGAGACTGCAGTGTAGGATGTGAAGGACAGAGAGATGGCTGAATCTCAGAATGCAAGAGTGGAAATAATGTCTGATAAAAGGCTGGGAAGGTGGGCTTTACGAACAATAGAAAGGAGTTTCCATTTTATCCTCGAGGCAATGGGAACTAGAGTTGAGTAAGGAAGGGAGTGACATGTTCAGTAATGAAGTAAAGGAAGCACAAATTAGATAACCATTGGATAATGACCCTAGTCCTGCCATATCGGCAAAGAAAGCAAAAGATAATAAAATTAAATGCCAGTGAAATAGAAGTTCCTCAAATGTATGGCCTCTTTTCTTTTTGACTTTGTAGCCCCGTTATGACTGTACATAAGACCTTAACAAATGTTGAATTGAAAGGGATGCGGAGAGTAAAAATAGGGATGACGTTGCTGGTAGAGCTGTGAAGTCAGCCTTCTTGGAAAGCGATTGGGAATTCTGTGACAGGAGTTACAAACATGCTTATGCTTAGTGATCCCACTCCTAAGGTCATAGGTAGTTACGCGTAGACCCATAGTGATCCCACTACCCAAAGCATAGGTAGTTATTTGTAGACCAGAGGAGACCTATTTATACAAAAACATTGTGAGCAACATTATTAGTAATAAAAAAAGAGAAACAAATGATACCGCCAACAATGAGGAAATGACTGATATTATTGCACCATGAGAAATGACATATAGGAGGTTAATTGCAGTGATGCAGATTAAAAAAAAATACAGAACTAAAAGAACAATATACACACTCATTACAACCATGTAAAGACAACCAGAATAGCAACAAAACCTGATTAGATACTCAGAAAAGGAGTTCAGCCAGAAGATGATGGAACCAATAGGATTACTTTTGTTACTAACTTTGTTAAAGTTAATATACACGTTTGGGGGGAGGGGAAGGATGTCATGGTTTGTTGATGCATGTAATCATTGCTCTCACCCTCTTGAAACAATTTTACAGAACTTTAGATATACTACATTATTTAGTGTACAACTTAGACAGAGCGTACCTCTTCATAGCGAAATGTAAACTCTTTGAGGGTGAAAACCATCACCCAGCCCAGTGCCTTGCACAGAATAGGCACTTTTAAAAACGTTTGTTGAACTGAATAAACAGTCTAAGTAACATAAGTTTATGATTTCATGTACAATAATTCATATTCAACTTTTCATCTTGTTTGCTGGTTTTCTTTTTTTTTGTTCTATTTGTATATTTCAATACTTGTAAGTGGAAATTAAAACAAAATATAACTTTAAAAAATTAAAATAAAATTCCATGATGTGCTTGGTGCATAATTTTAATACCTTAGATGATTATACAGTTTTATAATTAAATGTCTGCCTTGATGGCATGCTGTTAGGCAGATATATGATTTATTTTATGTTGAGTTTTTGGTCAGGAATGCAACCCTCAATTATAGAACTCTTTTGATGAAAAAATACAGCCTTACTTTTAAAATAATACACTTTTTTGCCTATCTGGCTTATAACATGGTTTCTAAGAATGTCCTGTGGCTTGGAGATGGCTTGTGTGTACTTGTTGTCACTTGGAAAAAACCCTGGAGAATCTGCCACTACTCACTTCTCAGACCCACTCACGTGACTAAATGGCACAGCAAGTTCTGCCTTTGGCAGTACAGTCTTTGGTTCTAAAAGACAATGGAGATTAACTGCATGGTGGGGTTTTGTCCAGGATGATCTCTTTATCTGATTGAACTGTGCTTCTATTTATGTATGTATGTATGTATGTATGTATGTATGTATGTATGTATTTATTTATTTATTTAGGCTAAGCAATGGAGTTAAGTGACTTGCCCAGGGTCACATAGCTGCACTAGCTGTTATCTGTCTGAGGCCAAATTTGAACTCAGATCCTCCTGAATCCAGGGCTGGTGCTCTATCCACTGCACCACCTAGCTAACCCCTCAACTATGCTTCTAAACAGATGTTTATATTCATAGTGCTTCCTTCCTCGTATGTTCACAGTTCTCCACAGAAAAGACTAACTTTTTTAAGAAGGGAAATTAATATTTTACCTACATAGGTAGAAACCCATCTAATGACTATTACAACATTTTATTATATATTGTTATTTATTATATCATATATAATTGTTATATTTTTATTATATATCATAATATATTAACATTATTATAACATTTTCTCATAAAACAAAAGTTTCATTTCTCCACAGATGGTTGATAACAAAATGGCTTTGCCATTAAAAATTCCTAAATAAGATTCCCACACCAGATCTGTCCGTGTAAGAATTACACGCTATAATGAAGGCTTGGCTTTTCTGGCAATTGATCATAGTGGCACAACTCAACTCCAAACATTCTGGTAATTTTACACCCAAAATGTGTTGGGATGTTTCCAGTTTTGTTCTGTGGCTATGTCCTGCTACTGTTGGAAGAAAACGGTGAGTATATGAGAGGACTGAGAGGGGTCCTAAAGGGAGATGTCTCCAGCACTGGTGGTGGCCAATGAGGAAGAGAGATTAACAAAGTGGTTTAAGGGAATAAAGATAAAATTCTGGTCCAGGTCCTGAACCAGAGTCTCTATGCATGGGAAGGGTGATCTGTACATTGTAGATAGCAAGGATGAAGAAAGAAGGAATAGTGAAAGGGGAACAAATCTGATAAAGGCAAGAGAGGATGGACAAAAGTATGTAACTGACAGAATCAAGAATGAGAGGACAATATAGTTTACAAGTCTTGAGTGAGGTCAGCTGGAAAACAAAGCAACTAATTGATTCCATTAACAGTTATTCTTTCTTATAATCCCAGGTATGAGCCTTCATTAAAATGAAACTCAAATATAACAAAACAATCTTGATGTCCCATCCTCAAAATAGAATTCTCAGCATATATCTTGGGTAGCTAGGTTGCATACCCTATAGAGCACTGGGACTGAAGACAAAGTCTTCCTGAGTTCAAATCCAAGCTCAGATACTTACTAGCTGTGTGACCCTGGGCAAGTCACTTCACCATGTTTGCCTCAGTTTTCTCATCTGTAAAATGAGCTGGAGAAGGAAATGGCAAACCATTCTAATATCTTTGCCAAAAAAAAAAAAAAACAACAAAAAACCCAAATTGAGTCACAAAGAATCAGATCCTGCTTAAAAAAATGACTCAACAACAACAAAAGCATACATCTTGGCTAAAATTTTCAAGGTTCCTGATTTCATAAGCAAAAAAAAAAATCTCTTCATAGTCCTTATATCTTAGTAAATGTTCTATTCACCAAACAGTTCACTCATTACCTAATTAAAGAATAACTTTTATGTCAAATACAGTTATCACATCTGATATAAATAAAATACTTTTACAGTGAAGAGGCCAGGTTACTTGAACAAAGAAAAGTAATGTTTTAGCAATAAACATCAGTAGTCTGAGTTTCAGATTCTTTTTTTTTAAATTTATATATATGATGACCAAGTGTTCTCTAAAACTCATATGAATATTTTAGCAAAAGATTTTAAACTCAAATTCATTCAGTTAAACAAATGGTTTCTTCAGGCAGCAAAAAACTTTTCAAATGACCTTTTTAATCCCTTATAGTAACTTATCCGCTACTATAGACAATCACTGAACCTTCCGAAAAGGTGTCCTTTGAAAAAACCTTTAAAAGGTAAGGAATAACCTGATCTGGCTGAGGGGAGGAAAGAATGTCACTGACAATGGTTGGAACCCAGACACAAGAGATTAGTGATGTTTGCATAACAAACTCTCAGAAATGAAACAAATAGAAGAGTCACTCGGCACTTGCAAGGTGTTGGGAATGCTCTGCTTGGTTCCAGAACTGTCCAGTCAACACCTGTTGATGTTTTCCTCCCCAAACACATGATGCTACTTGGTGTGAATGGTTTGAAACTGGATCTATCAAGACCAAGCAGGGATTGCCACAAGACTGCCACTTCCCCTCCAATATGTGTGTGTGTGGAGAGGGAGGAGAGAGAGAGACAAAGACAGACAGAGAGACAGAGAAAGAGAGACAAAGAGAGACAGAGAGAATACGAAAATTCAGGACTTCTTTCACACAACCACTACCAAAAAAGAGTGTCTGTCAGAAACTTCTTTACAAGAACTAACATTAACATACAAAACAAATTAATATTATGGTGAGAAGAGTACAGCATTAGGAATCATAGGAGGCCAGGGATCAAGTCCTGGTTCTGACACTTGACCAGGCATATGAGCTCACTTAAGTCACTACAGTTCTCTGGACCTCGGTTTCCTTATGCATCAACTGAGCGAGTTGGATTTTAGGGTCTCTTGTAAGCACCATTTTCAGATATCTGATCAAAATTTTCCACATTTAAACTACAGCCCACGGACTGACAGATGCACTGCCTAGGATCCACATAAACTACTGTCCCCTCTCCAGATGAGAACACAGCAAGATTTGAGTTTGGGGAATTATAATTTGCAAATCATTAATTTGAGGGTAAATGCTATGACTTCTGAAAAGCAGATTGCTCAGATACAGACGGTCTGGGTTCCAAAACAGCCTGGAGTTCAAATGAGAGGAGGCTATTATCTTTCTCCTTTGTACTAATTTAGTTGAATGTATCGGCCTTGTTTGAGCAATTTAATCACTGTCTTTGATAAATATACTAATAGAGACAATTTACTGACACATCTTGTTAATGCAATTTGATTATGGGACAAGGTGACCCTGCTTTGAAATGTCAGTACATTTATGTGGAAAGTAATCACTGGAACTATGCTTTTAAAATATGTTTTTTGCTTATGAAACCAAGGCAGCTGGCTTTGACCAATTGACTGGGCTTTTAACTATGAGACAGGATAGCAGAGAAAGGCAGGGTGTTCTGTCACTGGAGGGAATTAAATCTTTTACATGAACAAAAGTGTACGTGGAAATATTGAACAGTCAACAACTAACATTATCAACTTCTTACAGCTGATAATGGCTCCAAGGCAACATTGAAAAAAAAACTACTTTATCCCTACAATGTTTCTATGTGTTAAGTGGCCAACAAATCTAGTGAATCCTGACTCATTTTCCATGAGAAGTACTGATAGATGTGTTACATCACAATCCTATTGTTATCTCACTTAATTTTATTTTCTGCCTTAAAAATACTCTCATGCAAAAATCATCATCATCATCACCCTTTGAACATAAACTTTTCTGATGAGATGGTAAACATGCTCTTATTTGCCTTTAGGAACAGTATTATAATTATATATTAATAATTATTAATATAGTACATAAATAATAATTATTAATATAGTATAGGAAACTCCAGGATGAGGAAAGTCCCTCCACCAAAGTAGGTTTGGTACCTTCTTTGCAACTTAAGAACTTTTAAGAGAGTGGCACATAGAAGTTTAGTATTAGCCAATATGTGCCAGAGGCGAGACTTGAACCCAGGTCTTCCTGACTCAGAGGCTGGCTCTCTATCCACTCACTACACTGTATTGCCTCTATAGATTGCTAGCCTTTTTAGAGTGTTCTTATTAATAACACACAAGGGTTTCTTTATACTATTCCTATGAGAGAGGCCCTGACTGCCAGATGGAAAGGAATAGTTTGTGGTTAATGAAAACAAGGCATAATACAATAGCATATAAAACATGAGTATATAATACAAATACAAACACATTCCTTGCCCAATTCTTTTCTTAGGCTAGTATGAATCAATTTGCATTATCTGAATATACACAAGTTACACAATAAAGGACAACTTTTGAAAATGAACTAGGCTGAAATTAGGGGGGATCTGTATCACAAGTTTCTCTGATAAAGGTCTCATTTCTAAGATATGTAAAAAACTGATTCAAATTTTTAAGAGTAAGAGTCATTTCCCAATTGATAAATGGTCAAAGGATATGAACAGGCAGTTTTCAAAGGAAGGAATCTAAGCTCTCAAAAGCCTTATTGAAAAAATGCTCTAAATCAGTAATAATTAGAGAAATGCAAATTAAAACAATTCTGAGGTTCTACATCATAACAATTAGATTGATAAAGTTTTTTTTTTAAAGGGATAATGACAAATGCTGAAGGGGCTGTGGTAAAACAGGTTCATTAATGCACTATTCCTGGAACTGTGAATTGTTTCAGTCATTCTGGAAAGCAATTGAAAATTATGCCCCTCAAATTATTAAACTATGGCTCTTTGGCTCAGCAATACCACTACCAGATCTATACCCCCAGAAGTCAAAGGAAGAAGAAAAGGATTCATATGTACAAAACTACTTATAGCAACTCTTTTTGTGGTAGCACAGAACTGGAAACTGAGGAGGTGCCCATCAATTGGGGAATGATTGAACATGTTATGGTATATAAATGTAATGGAATTTTGTCATGCTGTTAGAAATGATAAATGAGATAGTTTCAGAGAAACCTGGGAAGATGTGTATTAACTGATGGAGTGAAATGAACAGAACCAGAAGAATAATTTATACAATAATAACAATATTGTAAAAACAATTTTGAAAGATTTAAGCATTCTGATCAATGCAATAATCAACTGCTATTTCAGAGATAAAACATGTTTCCTACATCCTGACATAAAGATGGACCCATAGCACAAATTGAGACATATACAGATATATATTTGTGTTGGTGTGTGTATGTGAGAGACAGAGAGGGAGAGGGAGAGAAGAGGGAGAGGGAGAGGAGGAGAGAGAGAGAGAGAGAGAGACGGAGACAGAGAGAGAGAGAGAGAGATGGCCAATATGGGAATTTATTTTGTTTGACTAGGTGGCACAGTGGATGGAGTGCTGGCCTGGAGTCAGGATGATTCCTGAGTTCAAATCTGACCCAAATCTGGTCCCAGACACTTACTAGCTCTGTAACCCTGGGCAAGTTTGGTCACTTAGCCCTGTTTGGCTCAGTTCCTCATCCATCAAATGAACTGGAGAAGGAAATGGCAAATCACTCCAATATCTTTGCCAATAAAACCCCAAATGGAGGCACCAAGAGTTGGACATGACTGAAAAATGACTAAACAACAAAATACACACTTGGTATAAAAGCTTTGTTTTTCTTTATTTTGAAATGGCGTGGGGATAAGGAGAAAGATTGATTGTAAAAAAAACTAATTTAAAAAAAGAGAAAATAGATAATGCTAGACAAGATAAAGAAAGAAGGAATAGTTGAATGAGAACACAGGTTGCAAAGTTCACAAAGAACACAAGCTCTTTGAGAGCAGAAACTTGTTCATTTTTGTCTCTGAATCTCCAGCACCTAACACAGTGCCTGGCACATCTTAGGCACTTTATGAGTACTTAGTGATTGACTGGTTTATCTAGCCATATACAGAACCCTCTATTAAACAAGAGAGAATGCTCCTTGGTCAGAAATTTCTGGAGATCACAGGATCATATATTTGGAGTTTGAAGAAATTTAGACATCATCTTGTTCAGCCCCATTATTTTAGAGACAGGGAAACTGAGGCCCAGAGAAGTTAACCAAGGTCACATAGGTAAGGCTGTAGAGTCAGAATTTGAACATAGGTCCTCTAGACCAGAGTTCTTCCTCTCCACACTACAGTCCACCAGCAGAATAGGAACTCAAAGAAAAAAATAAATCCCCCCATCATACCACACATTTTCCTTTCTCACCTGTAGGCAAAGTAGGAGCTATTGCTCCTGGACTTTCTATGTCCAGGCGTTCTCCTGCAGAGAAGACTGTGTCCACAGAGCTCAATTCAATGGGGGCATGGAAGTCCTAGGAGCCTTGTCTACCTCTCGGCAACATTCACCCCTCTGAAAGCCCTGTACCTGAGACAACACCACTGCTGCCTCCTCCTCAAACACTAGCACCACAGGGGCCACTGCTGAGAAGATCAGAACTTCCCAGCCCCTTCCTTGTTCCTGTGGATTTTGGTTGCCAGGGGATTTTTTTAAACTAAGCATCTCTATGTTTAATCTCTGACAGAAATGATACCATCAATGATGGTATCAATGATGGGTGGTACCAAAAAAGAAAGTGTGCTGGTCACAGTGCCTGGTATATAGCAGGCACTTAATAAATGTTTGTTGATTGAGAGGCATTGGATGAGCAAACCAAGTAGCACACTGGAACCTCTTAGAGACTAAAAGAATAAGAATCTATGCCGGAAGAGTTAATTCCGGACGTGGGAATCAATGTGCAATTAATTCACAGAGGCAGGAAAAAAATGAGATCAGGTTGATGAGGAAGGAGGGATGAAGGGTGCAGTCAGACCAAACTGTGGTGCTCTCATGAAGGGAAGTAGCCTGAAAGAAGGCTGGAAAGGAAGTGGGAGCCAAACTCTAAGAGGGCTTGAATACCAAGACAAGAAGTTTGAACTTTATTCAGGAGGCAACATTTTTTTTTCCTTAAATAGAGCCAAAATCTTCCTCTAAAATTTCCACTCATTGCTCTTCGTTCTGGCCTCAGAGGCCAAACAAAACAATCCTTATCCCTCTTTCACATGATATCCTTTCCAATACCTGAAGATAGCCATCATGTTCTCCTCCCTGCCTCCAAGTCCTCCCTTCTTCATGTTCAAATATATATGACTCTTTTTTTCATTTCTTCTATTGGACATAGACTATGGGAGAGAGGGAAGGATGAAGAAGGGGAAGGAGGAATGAAGGACGAGAGGGAGAAATAAAGGGAGGGAGGGAAGGAGGAGGAAATACAGGAAGGAAGGGGAGGGAGGAAGTAAAGACGGGAGAAGGAAAGGGAAGAGAGGAAGGAAAGGAAAGGAGGAAAGGAGGGGAGAGAACAAGCACTTATTAAGCACCTACTATGTGCCAGACACTGTGCTAAGCATTTTATAAATACTACCTCATTTGATCTTCACAATAATCCTGGGAAGTAAGCACTATTATTATCTCCATTTAACAAGTGAAAAAAACTGAGGCAAACAGAGGTTAAGTGATTTTCCTGGAATTACACAGCTAGTGAGTGTCTGAGGCCAGATTTGAACTGGAGATTTACTGAGTCCAGGCCCCATGCTCTGTCCACTGCAGCCCCCTTGCTTCCATCTTTATAAATCTTTTTCAAAAAAATCTAATTAGTGAATCCTCTGTGCACTCACATCAGCCTTTCCAGGTACCACTTCCTCTTCCTCATCAGAAACATTTGTGTTTGCAGCAACAGAATTTTTATTCTTCAGAGAATACTACCCCTCTTGAGTGAATGTCTCCTTTAAAATTACAGGCCATGGAATCCTATGTTTCACTGAACTCTCTGAAATCTGCTCTCTCCAAACCTTGGGTACACTTCAGACTATGCCCAGCTTTCCTTTCCTTATCAGTCAATCATTAACTCTCAAAAGGTATGATTGTTCCCACGGAGTCTGCCACGTCTACTTCTACAACGAGATCCTACTCATTAGCCCGAATTAGGTCCAGGATAGGAGTTTCCCTACCTCTTCCTCTATCTTTTAAAGAGAAAATTATCAACAAGAAAAGGCAAGAATGCATGAACTGCTCTATTTTTAGCAGAAAGAAGTTCAAGAGATATTGAGATATTCAAAGTCCTTATCACTACTCTCTCTCCTCTTCTCTCTTTCTCAATTAATAGATTATATATATATATGTACACACACATATGCTGAGAGAGAGAGATACTTCAGCTCAACTAGTTATATAGATAGATCAGAAATATAGATACACACATACAAGTCAAATCTGCAATGTTTTTCCAACTCATCATTCCTTTCCTTTTTTTCTGTTCAGGTTTATTTCTACCACATTTTCATTTCCATTGCTTCTTCCGTTGATCCTCACTCAAACACTCTTCACCATGCTCTTTCTCCCTTCCTCCCCCCACCCCTCCACCTGCCATATGAATACACTTACATGAGTGAGTAGAAAGAGGCTGGACCTGGGATTTCACTGGTATAGGGTACTCCCAGGTGAGGAAATGTCCTCCATCAATGCAAGCCGGTACCTTCTCTGTAGTTTAAAGTCTTAGAGAGTTACCTGGAGCATTGAGAGGTTGTGACTTGCTAAGAGACACACATCCACTATGTGTCAGAGGAAGGACTTGAATTCATGTCTTCCTATCTCTAAAGCCAAGCTCTCTACCCTCTATGCTACATATATATGTACTCTTATTCAATGTGGCATAGAGGATATATGTATATATCCTCTATGCCACATTGAATAAGAGTATATATATATGTAGCATAGGGGGGGATGAGCTTGGCTTTAGAGGTAGG